>NC_051327.1:45531221-45682071 GCF_015220235.1 Choloepus didactylus
TTTCAATAAATGTCTTTAAATACATTGGTTTCAGGGCAACAGAAGACTATTTGAAAAACAGAGTTAAATTTTTTACACACATGCACAGATAATGAGACTTTTCCTCTGTATTTTTCTCTAAAGTCTCCCACACACATACATGCATTTATGTATACTCAAATATTTAAATATATTGAAATATATATAAATTAATTAGAAAAAACTGTGAATTATCATATACTCTTGAAGTAAGAGAGGCAGAAATATTAATGAATAGTATTGAAAATTAAGCAACATCAAAATAAAAATATACCCTTCCACACTACACAATACTATCTAAGGGAAATTTTTGCTTTGTACTATATTATATATTTTAAATTAAAATAATTATATGTATATTAAATCAAAAAACATAAATAATAAAAATATTATAAATATGTATATTTCAAATGAATAAAAAGATTTTGAACACGCCAATGAAATTAAATAAAGTATATGAAAAAGCAACTCATTAAAGTACAAATAGCAAAATATTTCAGTATTAAGAAAATGAATACAAATTATTGATTTAAGGTGAGATACAATTTTCCTTTCATAATGCAAAAAATTACAAATATTGATAAAATCTATTTTCAGTTAATCTGTGGGTAAGAAAAACAAAAAGTTAAAATACCTTGGAAGAAATCTGTTAGAAGATAAAAATAAATGCTTTATGAAATTTTTAAAACTTTAAGACATTAAAGAAGACCTAAATGAATGGAGAGATGTGTTATTCATGGGTAGGAAGATTCAATATAATAATGATGCCAATTCTTCCTGAATTTATAGATAGCATGAATGCAATACCAATAAAAATACCAGCAGGATTTTTTTTTTAAAAAAAGATAAATCTAAAATGCATCTGAAGAAGCAAACACCTGAGATAGCTGAATGACATAAAAATAAAGAAAGAAAGAAAGAAAGAAAGAAAGAAAGAAAGAAAGAAAGAAAGAGAAAGAAAGAAAAAAATAAAAAAGAATAATCTTGGGGGAACTTTTCATATCAGACATGAAAAACTTACTATAAAACACAGAAATGAACTCATGGCATAAAAATTGATTACTTGACCAAAAGAGATAAAGCAAAATGAGAATCAGACATAAATAAAAAACCTCATATGTGACATTGGGAAGGAATGGACTTTTCAATAAATAATTCTTAGCTAGTTATCTACATTGTAAAAAATAGAGTAAGATATTTATTTCACAGTGTTCACAAAAATCAATGGTCAGTAGATGAAAATTGAAAATTAAAAATTGAAAAAGTCCTGAAATCTTTAGAAAACAATTGTGCTTGTTTGAATCTATTATGTACCCCAGAAAAGACTGTGTTCTTTTAATCCAGTCATGTGGGTGAGACCTTTTGATTAGGTTGTTTCCATGGAGATGTGACACACCCAGTACAAGGTGGGTCTTAATCCTTTACTGGAGTCCTTCAAGAGAGACAGAGATGTCCCAGGAGAAGCATGCAAGGACACACAGGAGCTGAGACAGAAGCCCAGAGACATTTTGGAGAAAACCACTAAAACCAGAAGATAAACCCAGAAGAGAAGTTTCAGTAGAGCTAGCCATGTGCCTTACCATGTGACAGAGGAACTCTGGATGCCACTGGTCTTCCCTCAGAGGTAGCATCTACCTGTTAATGTCCTAATTTTGGACATTTTCATGGCCTTAGAACTGTAAATTTGCAACCTAGTAAGTCGCCACTGAAAAAGCCAAACCATTTCTTGTATATTGCATTTTGGCAACTTTAGGAACCTGAAACAGGCTTTGTTACCAGAGAAGTGAGGTGCTGCAATTTGCAAATACAAAAAATGCTGGAATATCTTTATAAATGGATAAGGGGAAGATTCTGGGAGAATTGTGAGGTGCTTGATAGAAATGGCTTAAATTTCCTTGAAGAGACTGTTGGTAGATATATGGACACTAAAGGTTCTTCCAATGTGGCCTTAGATAGAAATGAGGAATGTGTTATTGCAAACCAGAAGGAAGGTGATCCTTTTTTAAAGTGAAGAGAATTTGGCAAAATTGGGTACTGATTTTGGATGGAAGGAAGAATTTGAAAGCAGTGAGCTGTGATACTAAGCTGAAGAGTTCTCCAAAATAAATGTGAAGAATGCAGCCTGGCTTCTCAGTGCAGCTTATAGTAAAATGAAAGAAGAAAGGGATAAGCTGAGAACTGAACTCTTGGGTGCAAGGAAACCAGAAAATGATGGTTTGGAAGATTCTGGGCTTCCAGAAAGTGAGACTTCAGAGGCTAATGCCCCAGATGAGAATTTAACCAAACCTGGTACCAGTCAGCCATGTCACAACAAGCCAGACTTGGAGACTGAGTTATCTGTTAAGGATTTGTGGAAAGTCCTGTTGTCTGACAGTTTGGATTCCTGTATGTTGCATGCCAAGCCAAAAGATTTTTTTGTGAGATCTGTATAAACAGAACCACTGCCAGCCTGGACTAAAAGTGACAAAAAAGAGACAGGTTGAAGGAAAAATTACTTCAAAAGCAGAACCGTGGATGCCAAGGTTTGGAGCTAAGACACCTCACATCAGGAAAGTGGACCCACCCATGTGTGTGGAGAGGGTGAGTTTACCCCAGAGTCCAAAGAGGATGGAGCACATTTCCCAGGTATTAGGGGGAGCCTAGACACCACCCCACTGTTCAGAGAGGGGACAATCTGTGCCCCAGAGATGGCAGAGAGTCCCAGTGCCACCCAATGTTTGAGAAGGGTGGGGCTGAGAACAAGGTGGTCTTCACAATGCATGTATATGTTGGAACAATCACCCCAGCATTTGGAGAGAATAGGGCCACTGTGCAAGCCTTTGAAAATGGTGGGACTGCTCTTTCTCAAGCCCCAAGTATAAAACATCATTCTATAAATGCCTTTCAGACTTTGAAATTCAATGTAGATTGCCCTGCAAATTTTGGGAATTCTTTCAGTCCCATGACCTCTGTTTTCCTTCCAATTTTTCCCTATGGTAAGGGAACATTTACCCTATTACTATCCCTCCTTTGTATAATGGAAGCAGATTACTTTTTCTAAGTTCCACAGCCAGAGTGGAATTTTGCCTTAGTACAAACCAGACATGTAACTGATTTTGATAAGTGTTTGTACTCATTTATTGCTACTGAAATAAGTTAAGCTTTTTGATCTTGTGATGGAATGAATGTATTTTTTTATATGGAAAAAACATGTCTTTTTGGGGTCCAGAGTGTGGAGTTTGCTGACTTGAATCTATTGTGTACCCAAGAAAAGACTATGTTCTTTTAATCCAATCATGTGGGGGCAGACCTATGGTGGGTGAGAACTTTTGATTAGATTGTTTCCATAGAGATGTGAGTCGCCCAATTCAAGGTGGGTCTTCATACTCTACTGGAGTTCTTTAAGAGAAAAAGAAATGCACCAGGAGTAGCATGCAAGAATGCACAGGAGCTGAGACAGAAGACCAGAGACATTCTGGAGAAAGTCAGTGAAACCAGAAGATAAACCTGGTAATGAAATTTCAGCAGAGCTAGCCATGTGCCTTACTATGTGACAGAGGAACCCTGGATGCCATTGGTCTTTCCTCAGAGATGGCGGCTACCTCTTAATATCCTAATTTGGACATTTCCATGGCCTTAGAAATGTAAATGTGCAACCTAATAATTGCCCATTGGAAAAGACAATCCATTTCTGTATATTGTATTCTGGCAGCTTTAGAAAACCAAAATAACAATATAGAATATTTTTGTCATCCTAAAGTAGAAAAAAAAAAGAGTTGTTAAGTAATACATAGAAGTATTAACTATATACATAAGGACTGAGAAACCTGACTATAAGAAGTTCTTAGTCATCAAATAAAATGATAAAAGTGTAATAGAAAAACCACAAAATGGGAAAATAAGTCTTACAAGGATATCTTTACAATCTCCAACAAATTAAAAATAATAGAAAAAATAGCAAAAATTGGCAAAAAACATGAATACACATTTTATAGAAGAGGGAAAATAATGAAAATCCATTAAACATGAAAACATAGTGGTGATTTAAATTGCATAAAAAACACAATAAAATCACAGTTTTATAGCCATCAGATTGGCAAAAGTATCAAAAATCTGACAAGTATTGGTAAGTATATGATGTAAAGGAACAATAATATACTGCTTTTAGGTGTGCAACTGACAATACCACTTCAGAAAAAAAAGACTGAACAATGATTCTCTCCAAACTGCCTTGCCTGATTCATTTATCTATGTTTCTTGTGTTAAGACAATATTTTTGGTTCATGGATAAGCTAGGTAGATGACAGATAGACAGATAGATAGATAGATAGACAGGTAGATAGATGGATAGATGGAGTTTTATGGAATTAAAGAAAGGATATGTTGAAGTAATGATCACCTTTGCTGTAACTGGTTACTAGGCTAAAGTTGGTATTTATGGATTTTCTTCACTATTTTTCCATGTTCTCTTCCCCTTAATTTCAGTCCACTGTAAATTAAGTAACTGTTTCTACAATAAAGGAATTCTTATTTACCAACAAGGGGGTTCTTCTATACCATATCTCTAAGTACTTCCACTGTTATTTCCATTACATGGCTTACCATGTTCCCAATTGAGCAACTTAATCTCCACATGTTAAAATTGAATCTTAATATTGAGGTTAATATTGGATCTTCTAGGTCAAAAGGACAACAGATAAAAGTCACATAAGTGCCCGTCTGAACTAGCTCAAGATCTTTATCATGTGAAGGGCACCAATAAAAATTGGCAATTTTCAGCTTTCCTAAAATGTGGATTAAATCCAGCATCCCAAATTTAGTATGCATTACTTATAAAATTTAAGCCCTCTGCCCTTTGTATTGGTAAGTGGCAAAATATGTGGAAACTTTTCCATGATTTGAAGAACTATGCCAAAAGTCCCTGACCACAAGTTCTTTGGAAGTTTTAATGAGGAGGCAGCTCTTTTTCATGAAATTTCTCTCTCACATTCTGGCATGAACATGCCTTAAAAATGCGTTTGTTACTTCATGTTCATGTCATTCAAATTTCACCAATATGAAGTTATCAGTGTGTGGACCAACCCATCATCCTGTTTGTTGATATGGTCAGGGTTGTTGTAGACTAAATTATGACTCATATTTAGAAAATTAATATATGCATAGGGTATATGTCTCCACAATTCTTCCAGGTGAATTCAAAGAACTACTAATATTTTCTACTTACCTGAATGAGGTATAAGTATTTGCTTGATCAGATGATACTTATAATAACCAGAAATCTGAAATCACATGTTCCAATAAGAAAAACACAATGAAAATTGCAACTGGAAGCATTTATTGCCTCAAAATATGCAATAATCCACAGTCTTTTTCTCTCCTCTACATCTATTGCCAAACTAAAAATAAAAGGTAAATATAATCTTCATCCCCTAGAAAACCAAGATTGGCTTATTTTGCACCAAGTCTCCCAATAATAACAAGAGCCAGAAAACTTAAAATGTATGTGCTTAAAGCATTAGAGAAATAACAAGTAATCAAATATCTCTGCAGTCAATATTTTATAGAGCAGGGAAGCCAGAGACCTAAACCCTGTATTTGGGGCCTCTTTTCTTTAAAGGCATGTGCTAATTCTACAAGCCACAATGGAAAGACTGAAAAGCTGGACAGATCGTTATACAGACATTTACTCTGGGGAAGAACACATAGGATGCATATTCTACCAAAGAGAAAAGGCTTTTATAAATACCAAGGCTTTCATTTGTGACCACATATGGCTTTACTCATATTAAGGGTGAATAGAAAATAGAGCTGAGCTTAAGGGAAATCAAACCCAGCTTCAAAAATCTAATTCTTTGATTGGATTAAGGTTGACTGAGATATTGATTTCCCCATGCCTAGCTTCCAGAGAGAAAGTAAAATCCTCTCATAAAGAGGAAGATATCATCAAGAGTCTTGAATAATCTCTCCAA
The DNA here is from genome assembly GCF_015220235.1 of Choloepus didactylus. Taxonomy (NCBI): domain Eukaryota; kingdom Metazoa; phylum Chordata; class Mammalia; order Pilosa; family Megalonychidae; genus Choloepus; species Choloepus didactylus. The sequence continues at coordinate 45,537,188 of NC_051327.1, forward strand.
TTTTTAAAATATAAAATCTGTTACATAAACAAAACTATCAAAGCATAGAAGACAAGGCTTGATTAAAAAGCAAGAGCAATAGAAGCAGATATATATAGATATATATATATATCTATATATATCTGATACAAATAATGAAAAAAAAACACATTTTAAAACAATTAAATGTATTTTTCTCAAATAATTAAAACACAGAAATTGGTAACAGATTGGATCAAGTAAATTTGTAAACTGAAGTGTATAATGACTGAAATTAAGAACTCAATTATTGAATTTAACATCACACTCGCACAGTTGAAGAGACATTTAGTAAATTTGAAGAAAATTTAAAAGGAAATATGCAGACCAAAGCAGAGAGAAATAAAGGATAGACAATATAGAAGGTAGCATAAAATGACTTAAAGGGCACAGTACAAAACTTGACTATGCATTTAATTTAATTACAATTCCAGGAAAAGAAGGTAAAAATAAAAGGGTAAACAAAATATTTGAATAGTTAGTGACCAAAATATTTTTCCAAATGCTTAGAGAAATCAAGCTCTGATTTTATGGTGTGTTACAAACTTTGTGAAGAATAAATTTTGAAAAGGATAAATTTTGGCAAACATAAATTTTAAAAATATATAGAGATGACATCATCAACATGGTGACATAAACAGCTACTGAAAACTTCTCTACAGAGATTCAATGAAAAAAAGGGAAAATTATGAATTGTTTGAAACTCTGGAGGAGGATATAGACTGGAGGAAGACACTGCAAATGCTGAAGTGAAGAAAGAGGAGAAATATCAGATAGGAATCTTCTATCCAAGACCAGACAGTCATCTCCCATCTTCCTCATTTCATCTCAGAGACACAGAATCAGCAGACAGCACCCCTCCCTCCAGGGACACAAGTTTTAAATCTCTCAGAGCAGTGAAAAATACTCTCACTGTTTGAAGACCAGGTGGACAGAGGAGGACATTTCAAGGCCCAGATCAATGAGGGACAAAGAGACAGAAAACATGAACAGAGCCTGTTTCCAGCCCTGGGTCGGAAAGCCCTTCATTTCACCCTTGAGGGGAGCAGCAGCCAGTGGCCATTTCCTTGCCTTGTAAATACGTGGAGTCCTGGGTCAGCTGATGGACTACTTTGCCACAAGTGGAGCCCCACATTGAGCCAGATTTTGGCTGGCAAAATGAGGGCATAGGAATCCCACAGTTTCAGCTCACCTGTGTAGACATACCTGTTCTTGGAGGCAAAGAAGCCTCTGAGTATATTTAAATTACTGAACACTGCCATCTGCTGGACAGTCCAGAAAGTGCAAGGGAATTAAAATACTTTTAAAAAGATGCTTTGGTCCCTTTCTTAGGAGCACAGGAGATGCTCTACACATCCTGTATGGAAACCTGGCCCTTTTTTGGCTGAGAAATAGGGAAGACCCAACTGTTAAAGCACTGACATAAAACAAACCCAGGTCTTGCTAGGCAGCGGAAAACAGAACACCACTGGAAATCAGCAAATTTGTATTATCACACAGAGTGAACTTGCTGGTGTACCAAGTGCCTAACCCCATCTCTGTGGCAGGCCATGGTGGGAACCTAATTTTGGGGGGACATTTGGAGAGCAGAGCCAATCAGACAACTGGCCATGGAGACAAATAAAGAAAAAATAGAGACCAAAGACAACAAACAAGAAAACATAAAGCAATAGAGAGAAAACAACCTCCAGAATAAACAAATCAAGAAAATCGGATGTCTAGACAGCAAAAAATCATGAGCCACATCAGGAAATGAGAAGATATGGCCCAGTCAAAGGGATAAACTAACACTTCAACTGAGATTCAGGAGTTGGTACAATTAATTATAGAAGTTCAAAGAAATCTTCTAAATCAAATCAGTGAGTTGAAGGAAAATGAGAAAAAAGAGATGAAAAATATAAAGAAGACACTGGGTGATCATGAGGAAGAATTCATAAGTTTGAAAAAACAAACGGCAGAACTTATGGGAATGAGAGTCACAACAGAAGAGATGAAAACCACAAAGGAGACATTCAACAGCAGACTTGGAGAGGTGGAAGAAAGGATGACTGAACTAGAGGACAGAACATCTGAAATCCTACACACAAAAGAACAGACAGGGAAAAGAATAGAAAAATATGAGCAGGGTCTCAGGAAACTGAATGACAACATGAAGTACATGAATATACATGTTATAGATGCCTCAAAAAGTGACAGACGGGAAAAAGGGGCAGAAAGAATAATAGAGGAAATAATCAATGAAAATTTCCTAACTCTTAAGAAAAACGTAAAATTACAGGTCCAAGAAGCACAGTGTACCCCAAACAGAATTGATCCATAGTGACCTACTCAAAGACACTAATCATATTTTCAAATGTCAGAGAAAAGGGGGGAATCCTGAAAGCAGCAAGAGAAAAGCAATACATTGCATATAAGGGAAGCTTGATAAGACTAAATACTGATCACTAAGCAGAAACCCTGGAGGTAAGAAGGCAGTGGTATGATATATTCAAGATACTGAAAGAGGAAAACTGCCAACAAAGGATCTTATACCCAGAAAATTGTCCTTCAAAAATGAGGGAGAGTTTAAAATATTTACAGATAAGCAAATGCTGAGAGAGTTCATGAACAGGAGACCTCATCTACAAGAAATACTAAAGGGAGTGCTACAAACAGGAAAATACAAGAGTGAGAGTTTTGGAGAAGAGTGTAGAAATGAAGATATCAGGAAATAGGAAGAGGGTAGAGATTGAGTATTTAGATGTTGAAGGAGTACAGAAAGATATAGATGATTGATTGTGTAGATCCAGAAATGGATAGCACAATACTGTTTGATGGTAACAGAATATTGCAAGTACACTGAAAAAAGATGACTGTGGATATGGTTGAAAGAGAAAGGTTAAGGGTATGTATGATACCTGAAGGAAAGAGAGTAGATGATGACTGGGACTGTGTAATTTAGTGAAACCTAGAGTTGTCATGAGTTTGATTAAATGTACAAATATGAGAATGCTTTTACATGAGAGAGTGGTAAGAAGGAATGAAGCTGTGAGGTATGCAACTAGGTGAATGGACCTTGAGGAGAGTAGGTTGACTGAAATATGCCAGAATTGAAAAGACAAACATTATAATGTCTCACTGAAATGGATTAATAATAATATGCAAACTCTGAGAATTGTATCTGGGAGCATGGGTTATCAGGGAAAGGCTTATGTAAAGGTTTCTAGATCGTAAGCTTTACAGCAGTTACATCTATTCATGAGTTGTAACAGTTATTTCTAAATTTTGAGATGCTGAGCTGTTTGTGCATGACCTGTTTGGTCCCTGGAGCTTCACATATCTGTGTGGCACCTGGGACTTTTAGCCAGAGTTTGGCAGCTGTGAGTACTGGCATTGCCCCATGAATCAACTGTTAAAGATGCTGAAAAGGAGATCAGACTTTGATTCAAGATGTGAATGAAATGGACTTGGTTGAGATTGGGGTAGATCTGACTAAAGGGTAGAGGATGATATTAACTGTGTTTTAAAACTTTGGCTTCTGTGTGGAACCAAAGGAAGAGACGTTTATTTGATGCAAAATCTGTATTTTATGTAGCACACTATGTAATTATCTTGTATGGTCAGTTAACTCAAATACCATAATTACATGGAACCTTGGGTAGGGAGTGAGATCCTGCTGGTTTGTACAAGCTAGCATGAAGCCCTGTTACAACCCAGAGTAATTTGGGAAGAGAATAAGAAGTGTTTGCAAAGCCCTTTTGAGGAACTGAGGAAAAATGTGGAAATATTAAAATTCCCAAGCTGGGGAATTCCTGATTTTCTCACAAGCATTCAGGACTACGAGTTTAGTAGGCTGAGACCTCAAACTTGAGGCTTGCTCAAGTCAAGCGTCAGACTACACTTAGCAAAAAAAAAAAAAAAAAAAAAAAAAAAAAAATTACTGATAGGCTGAAAGAGCTGAGCAGAAATTTCAGCAGCTTCTCAGTGAAGATGTGTGGAAAAAAGCCTGGAGTTCAAGTGCTGCCAAGTTAGAGTGACTTATTAAATGCTTCAGACTTCCCATGGAAACCTGAGAATGTCCATGTCTCGGGATTAAGGTCTACATCTCAGAATTAAGACCTGTGTTATAAGACTTATACAAGAACTAAAATTTACCCACCCTAACAAACCCTAAAGTTCAAGCCTCTTAGGGTTAAGGAAAGTCTGCCAATAATTTAACTTCCTGCCAAACAAAATTCAATATCCTCAGAAGAACACAACAGAATACAGAGTCTCTAAAATGTATCATTCCAAATATCACTGTAAATTTCCTAAAAATTCATTACACACTTGAATAAAGAAGAAAAATATAACCTGTAATCAAGGGAACAAAAAAGTCAATAGAATCAGACTGAGAGGTGACTCAGATATTAGAAACAGTAGATGCGTTCTTTAAAATAACTATGAACATTATGTTTAAAATCTACAGGTAAAAGATAACTATAATCAATGAAAAGATAAAAAAAATTTCAGGAGAGTATTTGAGACTTTCAAAAAGAACCAAATGGAAATTCAGTAACTACAAAATACGGTATATGAAATCAAAATTCATTGGATGGAAATCATACCAGATTGGCAATGCATAAGAAAACATCAATAAACTTGAGGATCAGTTAATAGAAATTTTTCTAAATAAAATATTTAAAATGAGAAAACTCAATAACCTCTGAAATAGCATCAACTATCCTAAAACACAGTTATTGGAGCCCCAGGAGAGGAAAGAGAGAAAGGAGCAGAAAAGTTATTGATGAAGCATTGGCCCCACATTTTTCCATATTTCATTAAAATCATAAGTTCATAGTTCCAAAAAGCTCAGCTAATACCAGGCAGAATACAAAGAAAGCATACTGAGAGACATCATAGTCAAATTGATAAAATTCAAAGATAAAGAGAAAACATTAAAATTAGCCAGACATGAGAAAAACACATTACAAAAAAAGAACAATGACACAGTAATGGAGTAATATCCATATTGTGCTAAAAGAAGAAAAATAAGTATCAGCCTAGACATATACAAAAAAGCAAAAGCATTTTTTTCTAAATGAAGGCAAAATAAAGGCTTTTACAGAAAAAATTAAGGCTGATAGAATGCATAGCTAAAAGATACATGCTACAAGAAATGCAGAAGGAAATTCTTCAGGTTGAAGGAAAACAATATCAGACTGAAATTAAGATTTGCATAAAAGAAGGAAGAAAATAGAAATGGTATAGGGTAAATAGGAGTTATTTTTCTTTCCTAAATAATTTTCAAAAGAAATTACTGTTTAAAACAAAATTAATAGCATTATATTCAGGGGGTTATAGCCTATGTAGCAGTAAAATGTATGACATCAATTTAATAAAGGGTAATAGGGTGTAATTAGCATTACTCTTTCTACTTTCAATTATGAGCATTCTACTTTCAAATATTTTTAATTTAGGTATTACATTGATACATTAATTTTTAAAGTATTGTTCTGTTAAGGATGTATAATGTAGTGTGTTGGTTAATTTCATGTGTCAACTTAATTTACTGTGTTCAGTTATTTGGTCAAGCAAACACTGGACTGATTGTTAGTGTGAGGGTATTTTGCATTTGGATTTACATGTATAATCCATTGATTGTTATCTTTAGCTGATTGCACTTCAACCCATAAGGGGATTTCCCTCAGCAATGTGGGAAGTATCAGCCAATCAATTGGAGGTCTTAAAAGCTAGAACTGAGGATTTCAGAATCAGAAAAAAGAATTTCTGCCTCAAAACGTTGGTCATTCAGCTTCCCTTGGAAAATTCAAACTCAACTTCAGTGTTATATTTTCTGGAGTTTCCAGTTTACAACCTGGCCTGCAGAATTTGGACTTGCCAATCTACCAAATCACCTTAATCAGTGTTTCCAGTTTATATTCTGTCCTACACAATTTATTGGACTTGCCAGCCCCTAGAGTCACGTGATCCATTATAATAATAATACCAAGAGATAAATAGAACAAAGGCTAGTGGAAGTGATATAGCATACTAAAAACACTGCATTAAATAAAAGAAGTCAGGAAAAGAGATCTAAAGATACAAAAAAAAAAAAAAAAAACAGACGGAGAAAGTAGAAAACATATGGCAAAATGATATAACTAAACCCAGCCATACCAATAATGACATGAAATATAAATGGACTATGCATTCCAATTAAAAGGCAAAGATTATAAATTTAGATTATAACACAGGACTTAATTACCTGCTGTTTACAAGAGAATGTTTAATTTATAAAAAGAGAAGGATTGAAAATAAAAGAATAGAAAATATATACCATGTAAACACTAAGCAAATAAAAGATGAAATGGATGTATTAATAATAAACATAGTAGGATTCAAGGCTTCAACTTGAAGAGGATTGTTTCATAATGGTAAATGTTCTATTTTCTAAGAAGATATAATAATCCTAAATATGCATGCATTCAATATCTGAGTTTCAATATATATGAAATGAATTTGACAGTACAGAAGGCAAAAATAGTCAAATTCACAATCATGGTTTGTGATTTTGATAGCCCTTTCTCCATAACTGATAGAACAAATAGAAAAAAAAACTCAATAATTATAGAATAAATTTGAACAAACTCTCATGCAAGATGACCTAACTAACATTTACAGAATGCTATACCTATGAAACACAGAATATACATTCTTTTCAAATGCACATTGAACATTCACAATAGACCATCTACTTGGCTAAGAAAAAAGACTTAATTAATTTCAAAGAATATAGTATGTCCTCATACTCCAATAGAATTGAATTAGAAATCAATAACAATAAGATATCTTGGTAGGTAGCTTTAAAGACAACATTCTAAGATCCTCAACTCCTGGCCTTCAGACCCTTTCATGATCCTCACCTCTTAAGTGTGTGTTGGTCCTAGTTACTTGCTTCTAATAAATAGATTATGGATAAAAACATTGGGATATTAATTCTGTGATTAAATTACAAAAGACTGATTTCTGTCTCACTAGCTTTCATTCTCTGGCTGTTCTTATAAGTTTTCTGTGATGAAGGAGGCTGTGAAAGCCTGCTTGGCAAATAAATGAAGGTGGCTTTCAGTCAACTAATAGAGAGGACCTGAGCCTTTTGCTCATATAGCCTATAAGTAACTGAATCCTGCCACTGTCCATGTGAGTTAGCTTAGAAGTGCAACCTTCCCCAGTCAAGCTCTCAAATGAGAATGGGGCATAAATCATATCTGAAGACATATTGTAACATTAGCTGACACCTTGATTACAGCCTTATGATGCCCCCAAGCAGAAGAAACAGGCAAGGTGTGCCCAGTTTGTGAACCTAGAGAAACTATGAGATAATAAATGCTCATTGCTTCAAGTCACTAAGTTTGGGGGAATTTGTTATGCAGACATTGCCAATATAGGTATCTAGAAAAACTTCCAAACATTAGAAAACCCAGCAATAAATATTTAAGGAGCCCACTAATCACAAAATAGTCATAAGAGGAAATAAGCAAATATTTACAACTAAACACTAAATAAAACATATCAAAATGTGTGGGATGCAACCAAAATAGTGCTTACAGAGAAATTTATAACTTACATGCTTATATTAAAATTAAATGTTTAAAAGCAACTTTTTAAGTTATTACCTTAAAATTAGAATAAGAAGAGATATTTAATGTTAAAGTAAGGAGAATAAAGTTTATTAAAAAGTCAAGACCAAAGATTAATAAAATAGAAAACAGGACATAGAGAAAATAAAAATGTTGAAGTTACTTATTTGATAAGAAAATTGGCAAACCTCTATCAAATATGATCAAGAGAAAATCCAAATGATCAGGAATATTAAAAGTAGATGAATATCACTACAGCTCCCTTAGATATTAAAAGCATGTTCTTTTGGAGATGTGAAAGATTGCATTTTCAAAAATGGATGCAACAATATCTCTGATTCCATATACTGTTCTGTAATATGACTTTGTTATACCCCCATCAAGTTTTGTATTTTATATCTCCTCTCCCTCAAATATGGCCAGGCCTTGTGACTACTTTGACCAATAGAAGATTGTGGAATTGTCACTGTATCAGTTCTAAGCATAGGCCTTAACTGGCCTGATAACTTCTATATTCTACCTCTGGAAGCCTTGAGCATCAAGATAGAAATCTGATTATCCCACTGGAGAGATCTTGTAAAGACATTCTGCACCTAAGTGGAAAGAGAGAGAGAGAACCAGGGGATCCCTTCCAGGCATCACTTCTAAAATACCATGAACATGAATTAAGCTGCCTAGGACCCTTCAGACTAGCCCAGTTATCGGCTGAAAAGCACAAAGTGACTTCAGTCCATGCCATATGAAGAAGAAGAAACACTTAACAAAGCCCTGTCTGAATTTCTGTCCCACAAAATCTTGAGATAAAATAAAATAGCTGTTGCAAAGTCATAAAAATATGGAGTCATATGTTGTGAAGCAAAAGATACCCAGAATAATAATTGAAACTTGGAAGTGACTTGCTTCCATAAGAAAAATCTAAAGCATGTGGCATTAACTTTGGTGCCAGGAAGTAGATGGTAGATGGAAGGACTCTGTCTTAGTTCCCCAAGTTGCTAAGATGTATACCAGACAATGGGTTGGTTTAAACAATGGGAATTTACTGGGTCACAGCATTGAAGCTATAATAAGTCCAAAATCAAGGCATCAGCAAAGTGATGCTTTCACCCTGGAGACTGATGCTGTTTTTGGCTGTCAGTGACACTTGGGTTCCTTGGCTTTCCTACTACATGGCAATGTTCTTTCCTTTCTCTTCTGTGTTGTGCTGACTTTCAGCTTCTATTCTGCTATGTGACTTTCTCTTAATAAAGACTCCAGTAGTAGGGTTAAGGTCCAATCTCATTCAGTTGTGTCAGTCATAACTAAAAATGACATCTTTAAAGATCTTATTTACAAAGGTTCACAGCCACAAAAATGGATTAAAATTGAGAATATGTTTTATTTTCCTGGGAAACAAAATTCAGCTTACCACAGCCCACCCTCTGGACCCCCAAAAGACCATGTTCATCTCATTTACAAAATGCATTCATTCCATTATAACATCAGAAAGTCATTAATCCATTTCAATAACAATGCTAAGTACAAAGTCTCATCAAAATCAGTTATGGGTATGGTCTATCCTGGGCAAATCCTGGGCAAATCCAAGCATAGGATAGACATTCCCATTCCAGAAGGAAGAATTTGGAAGGAAAACAGAGGTCACAGGTCTCAAGCTATTTCAAAATCAAACAGGGCAAGTCCCATTAGATCTCAAGGTCTGAGAGTTATCTGTGGATTCATGGTTTGTACTCCAGGACTGCTGGAGCAGGAGTCCCACAAATTCTATGCTTGTGCAGCAACCAGGCTTTCAAAGAATGCAAGGTTGTTCAGTTGCTATTGCTGCCAGAATGCAAAATACCAAAAATGGATTGGCTTTTATAAGGGGGTTTATCTGGTTACACAGTTACAGTCTTAAGGCCATAAAGTGTCCAAGGTAAGGCATCTATATTAGCATACCTTCATTGAAGGATGGCCAAGAGTGTCCAGAAAACCTCTGTTAGCTCAAAATTCACATGGCTGTGTGTCTGCTTGCTTCCAGGTTGTGTTTCAAAATGGCATTCTCCAACATGTTGCTCTTGGGGTGTTTTGTCCTCTCTTTAGCTGTAGCTCCTCTTCAAAATGTCTCTGTAAGTTGCTCTAAGGTCCTTCTGTCTGTGAATTCCTTTATACAACTCCAGTGATCCAATTTACACCCACCCTCAATGGGTGGGGTTACACCTCTATGGAAATTATCTAATCAAACACTTCACTCAAAGTTAATTGAGTCACAGCTCCATGGAAACAATCAAAGGATTCCAATCTAATCAAAACTAATGCATCTGCCCCCACAAGATTACATCAAAGAATATGGCTTTTGGTGGGACATAATATATCCAAACCACCAAAAGTTTATAGGACCCACTCTCTAAGCATCAAAATGGCAGCCAGGTTGTCAAAGAATGCAAGAGCACAATCCCCAGCATTTGGGTAGTGGCACTTTCCTTGAACATTGGAATGTGAGTCCTACCCTTTCCAAACACCAGGGAAAATGTCCCCTTTAAAGGTAGGAGTGACCTGATTTCTCCACACATGTGTGTAAGTCCTGTCTCTTGGCCCAAAGAGATCTCTTTGTTCCAGAATTCTGCTTCCATGATTTTTCCCATTAAAGTCCTATTTCCTTCAATTCATCCAGCCTGTCTTTTTCTTTCCAGGATGGCGGTGCATATGGTCTTAAAAATTTTGCACAACACTTGTCAGATTTGCATTGGACAAAATGGCTTTCCTTGATAACTCCTTCCTTGATAACTACAATGGTGGTTTGAACTGTATGCACTCTATTAAAACATGTTTTTAACTCTAATCCATTCCTATGGGTGTGAACCCATTGTAGGTAGGAATTTTTGATGAGGTTACTTCAGTTAAGATATAGCCAAGTTCAGTCAGTATGGGTCTGAATCATATTACTGGAGTTGTTTATAAGCAGAATGAAATCCAGGCAGAGAAGAGAAAGTCACAGTAAGCAAGAGGCTGGGCATCAATAGAACCTGGAAGAGAAGGGAGAGACCAGGAGAAGCAGCTGTGACAGATGAGCCAAAGATCACCACCAGACATCCCCAGATCACCACAGCCTTCAAGAAAAGCACTGTTTTGATTACACCTTGATTTGGACATTTTCCAATCCTCAAACCGTGAGCAAATAAGTTTCTCATTGTTTAAAACTGAACCACTTAGTGGTGTTTGCTTGAGGACCCCAGGAAACTACCACAGGTTTTAGTACAAAGAGAGTGGGTGCTGCTATTGCAAATACAAAAATTGTGGAAATGGCTTTGGAGCTGGATAATGGGTAGAGGCAGGAAGAATTATGAAATGCTTGAGAGGAGACAGAAGCTTAAGAGGATTTCACTAGAGGAAGCACCATAGTCTTCTGTTAGCCACTCTTTTGGGTAAGAGTGTGTATTTTGGTTATCCTGGATTCCAAATATAGGCTGGGCATGTGAAAGAGAGCACAGGTCTCTGTTTCATAGACCTTTAAAGAGAAAGGAACCATCATTGAGGAACTGCACCCTAGGAACTTAATCTACACCTGGTCTGGATTTAGAAGTTGAGATTCTGAACTTCAGGTTGATGCTATAATGGAATGAGACCTTGGGGAAGGGATAAGTATATTTTGCATGTACGAGGCTTGGGTATTGTTGTGGCCAGAGGGTAAACCATGACACTGTATTTTCTAAAGGTGGACACAACAGCGTCTTCCACTTAAGCTTCTTTCAATGCCATCTTACCACTCCTAAATCAAGATATGCAGTAAATTTCTCCACCTTTTTTGAATCTAGGCAAGCTTATGTTTGCTTTATCTAATAGAATATGACAGAAGTGATGCTGGGTGAGTTACAGGAGCGGCTGCTAACTGACCTGGCAGGTTTTGCCTCCTGCCTCTCAGGGCCCTGAGCTGCCATTATAGAAATTTGAAAACTTTGCTGTAAAGATCTCGTCTACATATCCTTACATCTACATGGAGAGGAAGAGGGACCCAGCAGAGCCCAACCCTCTAACATCTCTGCCAAGGACTGGCCATAAAACCTGAGACATTAGCTGAACACCAAAGAGTGACCTTAAGTCATGCCACATGGAGCAGTGGAATTGTTCAGTCAAGTTCTGCCTAAACTTCTAAGTTAAGGAAATCATGAGATATAATACAATACTTTTTGTTTCAGCCACTAAGTTTTGGGATAACTTTTTATGCATAAATACACAACTGAACAGGAGAAATACACAAGCAGATTCTAAAGTTATGTTAAAATGAGAGCCCTACAACTGCTAAAATCATCCAGAAAAAAAAAAAATAGGATCATACCACATGATTTTAAGATTTACTATAAAGCTATTCTAAACAAGGCTTTGTGGTACTAGTGTAAGGTTAGACAAATAGATGAATAAAATAGAATACAGAGTCCAGAAATAGATCAATGCATATATGTTAATCTATTTTCAACAAAGTTCCCAGTGCAATTAAATAGAGGAAGGACAGACTCATAAAGAATAGGTACTGGAAGAATTGAATATTCATATGGAAAAAGTGAATCACAAACTTAACTTCACATAATATACAAGAAATAATTCAAGAATAATCATGGACTTTAAAATAAAAACTAATGCTATAAAGCTTTCAGAAGAAAACATACAAAAATATTTTTATGAACTTGGAATTGACAAAGATTTGTTAAGAAGCAAAAAAGAAAAAAATGATAAATTGGACTTCATCAAAATAAAAACTTTTGTCTTATGAAAATTAACTGTTAATGACATGAAAAGACGATACAGATTGGGAAATATTTGCTAAAGACTTGTATCCAGAATATATAAATAATTCTTATAAATCAAGACAAGCCTTGTTCGTTTTGAATGATAAAAAAACTTAAACAGATAAGCCAAGAATAGCCGTGAAACATATGGACATGAAGCTCTTAACATGTGTAGTCTTCTTGGAAATGCAAATTAAAAACCATGTGTGAGAAACATCAAAATTACTAGTACAGCCAAAATTAAAGTCAGATAATCCAAATGCTAGTGAGGATGCAGAGCAACTATAAGGCTCATATGTGCTTGGTGTGCATGCCTGTTTGAATGTATTTTGTCCCCCACAAAAGCCATATTCTTTAATCCAATCTTGTGGGATATTTGGACTCAATTGTTTCCATAGAGATGTGTCTCATCCAACTGTAGGTGAGACTTTTTTATTAGATTATATCCATAGAAGTATGACCCTGCCCATTCAGGGTGGGTCTTAATTAGATCACTGTAGTCCTTTAAGAGATGCTGAGAGATGCTTATGGAAATGCAGAGGAAAACACATTTGAGGTGCTAAGCTAAGAAATGAAGCCCAGAGTTTGCCCCAGAGAAGCTAAGAGAGGACCCCAGATGCTTAGAGAGAAATGTCCTGGGAGAAAGAAGCAAGGACGCACAGGAGCTGAGAGAGGGGAGCTAAGAAAAATGCCCAGAGACATTTTGGAGAAAGCCATTTTGAAATACAATCTGGGAGCAAAGGACCAGCAAATGGCAGCCATGTGCCTTACCAGCTGACAGAGGTGTCCCAGATGCCACAGGCCATTCTTCAGTGAAGATATCCTCTTATTGATGCCTTAGTTTGGACACTTTTAAGTCTTAGAACTGTAAATTTGTAACCTAGTAAATTTCCTTTATAAAAGCCAATCCATTTCTGGCATTTTGCATTACAGCAACTTTAGCAAACCGAACAGTGGGAGTATAAATTTTTGCAAGTGTGCGTGAGGCCAGATAAAGACCCACGTGTGGCTGGATGTAGGCTTATGTGTAATCATATACAGACCCATGTATGTTCCAATGATGATTTCAAATTTTTATTGAAACTTATAATCAAGTCTTCCCAAGGGTAAATTAGAAATTATAGCATACCAGTCTCAAAATCAATATTTGCAGTAATAAACTTCAAAATACAATTTCTTGGAAAGTTCTTGAGTTTGCAAAATGATGCTAAAGATTATTGGAAAGAATAAACATTTAAGAAATGAAAGAAAAATGTTGAAAATAATGAGTAATTAAGGGAGATTATTCCTATCAGATATAAATACATATTAAAAATTCTTAATGACTATAATGATATGTTGGTAACAGAGGAATAAAACACCCTAAAATCTAAAAAAAACATAAGATGTGGATCAAAGATTGAAGCTTATAGATATATAAAACTTGACAAATTAAAGGGATAAATTTCAAATCATTACTAAAAACAATTCATTATTAGTAAATTATGTTAGAAGAATATTTTATCTATTTGGGGAGAATGAACTTAGATATTTCCTCAAGACAAACAAAAATAAATTATAAATGGGTTAAAAAATATTTTCTTTGAAAAGTTATTGTAAAGGAAGAGGTTAAAATGTATAAAATCACTGAGGGAAATGTGATATGATAGAAAAAATTTAAAAAGTAAAAGAATATTAAAATAGAACTACATATAAAAAACAATTATAGCATAAATAAAATAAGGCAAATATCAAAGAAAAGTGGTATATACTTTAATATAAAAAAAGTTAATCAAAATTCATCAGCAAAAATTCTGACTCCAGCAGAACAAGAAAGACACAAGTAATTAACAGTTGTGGAGAGGATTCCATTTCTCAGATATTGTGTAAGGAACACAAAGATTAAGTAATTTTCACTGCCTTCAGGTAGCTTATAGACAAAAATACACTAGCTATAACTATATAAACTTGAAAATTATCTAAATATCCCAACGTGGAGGAATAAGTTAAGTAAACTTGATTACAATCATATGCTTGATATTATTATGAATAGTGTTACGTTTAGGCAGAATTTGAGATGATAAAAGCAATCTCCATGTGATAATAATAGGAATAAAAGTCAGGACGTTAAGTTATTCATACAACATATTTTACCAGTGGAAAGTATCCATTCTCACATAGATATTAGCCCCACATGAAAGCAGACTAAATAGGGGAAACTGGAACCATGTGTTTCTTTGATCCCTTAGTAGGGGTGGATCATATTTTATTTCAAGCCTGAATCAAAGAGAAAAAATTTCACAAAGATTTTATGGATGATTTTTCTGTCAAATAAAACAACATACCCTGGCCTCTTTGTGACCTGATAACCTGCATTACATTGATGAGTGAGGTGCAAATGGAAAAAAAAAATATATATATATATATCGTCAGCATCTTTCTTGACAATGACATCATTCAAAATTATCTAATGTCAATTTCTGCATTCTATATTCAAATATATTATGGATTGTGCTAATTATACTTATGAAAGACAGGGCCTAGGTCCCACTAGAAGGTCACAAATACTAAAAGAAAGAAGACGGGGATTGAAATATAACACAGGTATCATCAGATATTTTAAACTATCTGGAAAGATTAGGAGATCATTTTTATTAAAATGTAATACCAAGCAAGGCTGCTCCACTTGAGAAGACAATATGATTTCCCAGTTGGAAAAAAATAAGTAAAATTTAGTCATTGTTTTGCATATCTGCATTATTCATTCAAATTCTTTTTATATATTTAGCCTCCTTCTGATTACTATTTTAATTCTGATACCTCATTCCTCTTCAACCTTAATCTGTTAAGCAATAAGAACAAATCTATATATTTAAAGCATGTTGCAGATACAAAAATTGGAATATATACTTCAAATGTAAATATGGGCTGTCTTTGTTTGGAGAGGGGTGAACCATGTTTTATGTTTTATTTTATTTTCCCAAACTTCTAATGAGCACTATTCATTCCCCCCCCCCAAAAAAAAGGAAAGAAAAAAAAATGATTAACTTTATTTAAGGAAGAGGTGTGAGAAAATCTTCTATCAACTAAAATAAATTTACAGTATTAACTAGAGCATAACTCATCACATAAAACATAAATCTACAGTCTGAACAGCCATTTTACACCAAAAAAACTAATATGCATTCCCTAAGAAATCTTGAAAATATCAAAAATATATTTTGAACAAAACTGATCATTGGTAGTATTCACATAATGAATATTTTTCATCATGTGCAGTTTAGTAAACCTGAGGAGGAAGTTACTACAATTAAATAACAGCACATGGCTCTTTTTCAAAAGAGTAACTCTCCATTGAAAAATAGCTGCTGCATTTCTCTGCTGTCTCATTTAATTTTTCTGGTCAAGAGCTTCTTCATGCATTTTTCATCTCCGCTTTTCTCAGGGTATAGATTAAGGTGTTCAACATACAGACAATAACAGTGTAAAACACAGTCAAGGATTTATCAATGGGTAAGGTAGAAGGAGGTCTCACATACATAAAAATGCAAGGGACAAAGTAAAGGACCACTGCAGTGATGTGGGAACCACAG
Organism: Choloepus didactylus; assembly: GCF_015220235.1. Classification (NCBI taxonomy): domain Eukaryota; kingdom Metazoa; phylum Chordata; class Mammalia; order Pilosa; family Megalonychidae; genus Choloepus; species Choloepus didactylus. Next base: position 45,553,133 of record NC_051327.1, read on the forward strand.
GTGGATAAAGCTTTGTGCCTCCCTTCCTGACTAAGTTTCTTCAGGGGGTGCAGAATGACCCCGTAAGAGATAAGTAAGAGCATAAAGATGACCACACAGATGGCCCCATCATTGGCAACCACAGTGAGACCAATGATGTAGGTGTCAGTGCAGGCAAGTTTTAATAAAGGGTACATATCACAGATGAAGTGGTTGATGACATTAGGGCCACAGAAGGGAAGGTCATAAACAAAAAGAAGATGAACTACAGCATGCACAAAACCACCACACAAGCCAGCAGGAGCAGCAAAACACAGGTCTGTTGGTTCATGATTGTTATATAACGCAGGGGTTTGCAGATGGCCACGTAGTGGTCATAGGCCATGACCACCAGAAGTAAAATCTCAGCGCCACCAAATAAGTGTCCTATAAAAAGCTGGGTCATACAAGCTTGAAAGGAAATAGTTTTCTTCTCATAGAGTAAATCTATAATCACATTAAGGGTAACTGTTGTAGAATAAACAGCATACATGGATGATAAGTAACCAAGAAAGAAGTACATGGGGGCACCCAGGGTTGAGCTGACCACCACAGTCACAACAATGAGTAGGTTGCCCACCACTGTCACAATGTAAATGAACAGGAAAACAATAGAGAGTATTTTCTGACTCCTGAGACTTGGAGTGAGTCCCAAGAGGACAAACTCAGTCACATTGTTCCTTGGTTCCATGTGTAGTTATATGCATCCTTATTTTAGAGGTCAGAGTCAAATTTATATAAAAATATGAAGAGTAACTCTATGAAATGTTAAGTAAATTTGTTTATTCATTCAACAAATAGTAGATATTATTTATTATGTTCTAGCACTCTCTGAGATTATAAGAATACAAGGCTGATATATAAAATTGGTCCCTAACTTCAGTGATTTTACAGACTAATAGACACAGAAACACAAGTAATTAGACACATATGTGAGAAATGGACAGATTATTAAATAAGTGGTATTGTTACAACTCTTTTTCCATCTGGAGATGGAGATGACTTCCTACATTCTAGGGATGGAAGAATCTTTTAAACACTGGAAATCTGAAATAAATATATTTCACAATTTCAAGATTTTCAACGATTCTAGGAAACGTTACCATGAACAAAGTCAATAAACAAAAGTACTTTGGAGAAAACATTTACATTTCAGAGGACATACACAGAGTTAATATCTAAAATAGACAAAAGACTCTAACCTGTCAGCAAGTTAAAGGAAAACAAAGCAAAGGGGACAAAGGATATTGATAAGCAATTTTAAAAACTGCTCCACCAAATGGCCAACAAACATGACAGGATGCCTAAACGCATCTGTAAACAGCAAAATTTTTAAAAAAATGATCACTTTTTTAGATGACACAACTTAAAAAGCGATAGTAGTTATGACTGGCAAAAATGCACAGAAACAAATATTCTCCCACATTCTTAGTGAAAATATGAATTCTGTGAAATTTTTGGAATGCCATCTAGCATAAAAATAAAAACATATTTTTCATCCCTATAACTACTCTTTAGAATCTACCCCATAGAAATTAAAGCACCAGTACATATGTATAGCATATATTTATAATGACATTAAATAACAACAAAAAATAAAAATGAAAGCTAGTCAATAGAAAAATGTTTGCAGAGATTAAAATATCTATTAAATGGCATATAGCCATTTCAGTGAAAGAATTACAGCTATGCCAGCACTGTGGAGAAATTCCCACAAGGTAATGTTGCGTAAGAAAGAAATACATCTAAAAGTACATATAATATAATGCTATTTTAAAACAAAAAATAAAAAAGGTATAAATGCATCAGCTTATAAATGTTTGTGTATGATTTTATGAGGATGGGCAAAATATGGAAGATAAAGGATACACATTTGGTTGTAAACATGGATTACATTTGTGCTGGGGATGGAGAGAGAGAGGTGATATATGTGAAGGGATGGTATCCAAAAAAAGAAAAGAAAAGAAAAGAAAATGAAGACTGAAAACAAAGAACAACATCATAAATATTATTAATATTTGCCAGCCTCACTATTTTTTAAAATAACCCTACTATTGATACCCAGTTACTCTCTAAGTTTGTATTGACATCATTTACTTCAATATCTGACCTCATAAAATTTCCACCCTATCTCCTCTTCAAAATACATAAGTTGTTTTTATTCCTAACTATGAGCAAGTCCTTTGCTTGTGTACTAGATCCCATCACTATTAAGAACAATGTTCCTGTAATTATCTCCTCCATTTCCTATATCATCAGTTTTCTTCTCCATATAACATCATTCAGCCAGTGTATTAAACGATATATCTACAATGTTTCAAAGATCTATCCTTGAGACCACATCTCTGTCAAGCAATTGCTCCACTTCTCTATTCTATTTCACAAAATCACCTTCATTTTGCTAAATTCGCTGGTCAATTTCAGTCCTCATCTTACACAACCTGTCATTCTTACGAACTGAAGTAACAGCTTCCTTACAAAAGTATGACCATGGGTCCTTGAAAGTTACTCATTCAAGTTACATGTATGCTATATCATACACTGTCATTAATGGATTGACAAATGATGCTTACAAAACACTTTAATTGATCCCATCATGAGATTTATAAATATCTACTTATTAAAATACCTTCCAAATAATTAAATTTAGTTTCTAAGAATGTTGAGGCTAGAGATGGTAAATTTACTCTGGAACTTTATAACATGAAAATATACAAAAGAGAACTACAGAACAGAGTCAATTCCCATATATTTTTTAATCACAGATGATCCGTAAGGAGGCTGATTATCAGAATCACTTAAGAGAACTTTTAAAAGACTATGACTTCCAAATAACACCACCAATGTACTCTTGCAAAATGAAAAGGCTGTTCAGATTAAGTATAAATACACTTCTTGGCTCACCAGCATAATGAGGTAGTCATTCAAACCAGCTTCCAGATTGCGGTGCCTTCTTCTGTGAACTAAAAGGTAACAGCTTCATCCACTGATGACATCTCTGTAGACATAGAAAGTAAGATAACATGTGCACCATAACTAGACCTTGAAACGTTTCAATGTGACCAACTATTTCCATGCTTGCAGAAAGTCTGTGTCATTTCATTGTCTGAGAAAACAGTTACCTTTTAAATCTGGGGGATTTTCAAAGTGACTATCAAGACTGGCATTTAGCATAAAGAAGTCTGCATCTTGATTGCAAACAAAGAGACCCAAAATCCCCATTGTTGGCAGAATTTGTCCTAAAAACAAACAGATGTTAAATCAACACTAAAGGTTAAGAAATTCACAATTGTGCACTATGTAAATAAATATTTTGCAGTTTGTGTTTTAAAATAAAAATAGTGGAATAGCAATTATTAAGTCAACATTTTGATTATCATTTACCGGCCTTATCTCAAACAGCATAATTGCACTTTGGTTTGCCTGAAGATGGAGAAAATTTAATGTCCATATTTTAGAATGCTTTCAAGTCTATCATTTCTGTTCCTAAAAAATGTCAGAGGTGTAATATTCATGCAGACAAACACGTTCTGTGGTAAGGTCAAAATTCTGTGTATATACATTTGAGCTATGGAACATATTGTTGTCATTCAGTTGGTACATCTCCAAGGTTGATACTTCTCCAATTAAATTCACTGGTACATTGATCATAATTCTGTTAGAAGATTCTGTATCTCCAGAGATTCCATAAGCATAATCACCCATGTAGAACAGAATTTACAGGTCCATGTAGTCTAGAGAGAAATTCATAAAAGAATTGAGGTCAAGTCATTAAAGTGGGAGAGCCCAATGTGGACAAAATTTAAATATGTAAAAACTGTCTTGTTGAAATCAGGACCTTCAAAATAGGTAAATGGATTCAGTATGTAAGTTTGAATTATGCTTTTAATGGTGATCTCTAAACTCAATCTCAACAAATGAAAGTTTATTTCAGAACAAGGCATTAAAAACTTGAATCTGATGCACGTAAAGACATAACCCCTCTAGCAATCACTCTTGAGTTTGTCACAGAAAGAAGTTCAGATAGACAACTAGGTAGAATCTGTATTGCAAGTAAAAAAGAAAATCTGAAACATATAAAGGAATAACTTAGAGTGGTCCATGTATCCTAAGTCTTTTTCACACTATAAAGACCTTTCTGAGGGAAGTAGTACCAACTTTTTTTTTTCCTGCATAATGAATCAGTGAATCTTCTTGGGAATGGAAGAAAGAAAATTTCAATTGGAAATATACATCAAGAGAAGGAAGACTAGCAAATTTTGTCAAGTTCTATTTGCCTTCTTGATATATATATATTTTTTTTTTTGCCCTCTTTCTTAGTAACATACCTTGTATTTTTAGGGAAGGCAAGAGCCCAAGATTTAAATAATTATATTTCCCAATATCTTTTGAAAATTAGAGTGACCAACAGGATGCAAGTTATGTCATTGGGTGGGACTTGTAAGAAGTGGAATGTTTCAAGCAGAAGCTAAGCTCTCTTTTGCCCTTCCCTTTGCCCTTATGCTTTCTAGAATTCTGACAAGTTGTCTGGAAATCAATAGTCACCTTGTGAGCATGAGTAGACCACAAGAATGGAAGCCTTGAGCTAATCATTGCTTAGCAGAAGGAAACTGTCCTCAAATGTTTAGGACCAACTTCATATAACCTCTGTGGTACTTGTGCAAGATAGAAAAATAAAACTCTACCTTGTTCAAGTCACAGTTACTTCAGCTCTTTGTTATTAGCAGCCCAAAATAATCTTGGAATTCAGAATGTATCTTGAATGATACATGCAGAATGTATTATACATTCAGAATGTGTCCAGAATGTATCCTGAATGGCCCAATTCCCTATAAAACCTGCTGGTCTTGAGCAACTCAGGCATCTGCTTGGGTAAGTTAATTATATTTTCCAAGCTTCCATTAATTTTCTAGAAAACAGAAGTATAATCTACTTAAAAGACTCTTATACAATTAAATAAGACAATGCCTTCATAGTCCCTGCTACATTGTAGTAAATAAATAATAGATTTCACTACAAGTTTTAATTTTCATTTAGCAGCTTTCTTATTTGTAAAAAAAAAAAAAAACATTAAATTTTGGGATCTTCCTTATCCTGATTTTGATTTGTGAGACAGTCAGACTTTTAAAGTGAATACTTCACAGAGTTAATATCATCCATCTTTCATTAATTTTACTGTTTACCCTCAGAATTCTGAAAGTTTCTCATGATCTTCTAATATTGTATCTATATATAACTGAGTAATAATTCCGTACCAAATAATTTTTTAAAAGTCAGATGGAAATGGGACAACAGTGTAGAAGTGGCACAGGCAACAAACACGGTGAAATTTATTAAGCACCTACTGAGTGCTAGGCACTGTCTTGTATGCTTTGTAAATATGTCATTTAATGATTGAAATTACTTTATGAAATATATATTATTATTTCATTTTACTTATGAACTGAAATTAAACTAAGATGAATGATTGTGAAATTTACTCTGTGGTACATAAACTAATGAGATGGAATTCAATCCTAGTTCTTCAGAGTACAAATCTTTCCACATTAGCAGGACTTCCTGAGGTTGAATAATGCCCTAAAGGACCAATACTGCTGTTGTCTGAATTTCAAGGAAAATGTGACATCACATAGAATTGATCATGCAAGAAGGTGTCTTTTCCCGCTAAGGAGACAGTGGCCAGGCTCCAAGATAGTGGATCCTTTGCTATTTTTAGAAGGAGCAGAAGTCAAAGTCTACCCTAACGGTAAATTGAGTCAATGCCAGTTGATATTTTTCTTTAAATACATCTATATAATGCTTTCTATGTGACAGACACTGTTAAATGCACTTAAAATATATTAAGCCATTTTATTGGCCCAACAACTATGAGACAGATGAAGAAAATCATTTGCCCAAGTCACATTCAAAGCCAATTTTTTTTCTAAAAAAGAAAAAGAAGATGGAAACATTTGTTTATTGCAGAACTTCTCAAAGCTTTTAATAACATAGGCCAGAAATCTCCAAGAGGGTGATATAGTTAGTACATATTTCCTGAGTTTTTTTTTTTTTCCCTAAGCACAGCCCCTTTTTCTTAATGGAACACCTATTACTATCTCAAGGTATTTTGAAAGATTCTCATGTCTTGATTGAAAAAGTTAATGTAATCATCATAGAATCATTCGAGCTGTTAATATCTGAGAATCTTTTTTATGTGAAAGGAATATGCATAGCTCCTTGTGTTTTAATCAATATTCATTATTCAAAGCTTGGAATCTTAAGGCCAGTTTTTATAATCCATTAAAGTCAGTTTGCGAAAGACAGAAAGTCTGATTCTGGTGCCTGCTCTTAACCACTGCACCATTCTAGGTCTTCTGAACACATGCCTCTGTTTATTTTCACTCTGCTCATATTCTGGTTGCCTGCTGTGTTGACCTCTCTGACCTTCAAATAGGATTTGGCAGGAGAAAATTTGAGACACAATCAGAGCAGCTCCAAGGCCTTGGAAACACAGGACCAATCAAGATCAGAAAACTAGAAGAGAAATGTTCAGAGATGATTGAGGATGAGGAACCCACTCCAGCCCCAAGGGCTCCTAAAAGGTCAGTTAAATTTCAGAGTATTCTTCTCAGTATGGATGGAGAATTTATGAATCATCTCTTCTAAAGTTAAAAAGCAACACTGTATTAACAGTGAGGACCAGTTGAGTGGTCTATTATAATCTCAGAGATTCCAGTAATAAAGAATGTTTATAATAACTAAATCCTTTACAAGGATTATTTAATTTGATCCTGGCAATGCCTCTATCATTCCCTTTAAATGAAACTTAAAGAGATTGATTGTGTTTTGCCAAAGTTCACACTAAAATGGCAAAACTAAGATTTAAACTCAGGACTTTCTTAAGCAGATTCTATGCTCATAGACTTTATAGTGTACTATACCCTGTCATTCTTTCCTCAAAATGTATACACAAGATACGATGCATAAAATCTCCTTCACACAACCAAAACTGTGAAATAAGGCTGTCAATGTGAATGACTATTTAACATAATAAAAATGAATCATAGTCCAAATAATACAGCAAGGATAAATGGTAGACATTTCCATTTGGAGACAGAAAAGGAAAGAGAGAATAAGACCAGATATGGGAGAAATATAGAAAAAGAAGATGGAAAATAAAAATTGAAAACATTTTTACTGCCTGGGTTATTTTATTTTTGTTTTGTAAGTGCAAAGTTGTGAGCTTACATTGCATGATATATGCATTAAGAGTGTCTTGGGTTCTCACAGATTCTGCTGTAAGGTTACTTCCTAGGAATTGCCTTAATAAGACACATCCATTAATAGGCTGACTGTGAACTAAAAAATAACACTACTACTTAAAAGTGTGTGCAAAGATCATATGCCTCAGAAACATCTGGATATTTTGTTTAAAACGCAGATACATCACTCCAAGGATTCCTGGAAATCTATATGTTAACAAGAACCCTACCTGCTTCTGAGAGTACATTATAGATTGACAACCAAATGGACAATTAATTCATCTAAATGGGATATTTTTATACTGATAAGTAATTTCCTGCCTGCGTCTTTTTTCAGAGTCTATATGCCAACAGTGATCTATGTTTGATGCAAAGTATTCACTGTCCATAGAAATTACCCCCTTTTCTCTTAATGATAAAAGGATAAAGTCATTTTAGAGGATTGTGATTATTTCTAACACCACAACAACTTTACAGCATTTTTCACCTTTCCTGAGAGTGTAGACCAAGGAGTTCAACATGGGAGTTAACATGGCATAAAACACAACCTTATCTTTACAATCACAAAGGTAGACACTGTGCAGATAGACAAAAATGCAGGACACAAAGAATGAGATGACCACAGAGATATGAGAGATATAGATGAACAGAGCCTTGTGCCTTATTCCAATTTGTGAGATTTCAAAGTGTACAAGAAGATCACACAGGAGAACATCAAGAGGAGGAAGTTTAATAGGTAGATGAACACACTGGTGGCAGCCACAAAGAGACCAAGGTTTAGGTATCCATGCAGAAAAGTTTCAGCAAAGAGTTCAAGTTACACACAAATTTATCTAATGCATTGAGCTACTGAAGGGCAGCCTCATTGTGAAGAGGATCTGAATGGTTGCATGGACAAACCAGGAAACTCCTGCAAGTAGAACACAAGTGTATTAGTTAGGATTCCCTAGGGAGACAGATCCAACAGGAGATAACTGCAAATATGAGATTTTATGAAAGTGTCTCATGCAACTGTGGGGATGCATGAGTCCAAATTCCATAGGGCAGGATGCATAAGTTCAAATTCTGTAGGGCAAGCAGTGAGCTGGCAACTCCGATGAAGTTCTTGATGAACTCCCCAGGAGGGGCTGGCTGGCTGAAGAAGAATTGAAGGTTCTCTCTCTTCTCCCTTAAAAATCTTCAACTGATTGGATTAAATCCAGCTGATTGAAGTGTCTCATTGCAGAAGACATGGTGGTTGATATAATCAGTCACAGATGGAATCACTTGACTGATGATTTAATAAACCAGCCTTCTGTTTTATTAACCACCCAAAAATATCCTTGCAGTAATGGTTAGGCCATGCCTGCTTGATCAGACACCTGGGTACCATCAACTGGCCAAGTTGACACATGAACCTAACCATCACAAAAAGCCAATGGGCTCATGATGGCTGTGCAGTACAGGGGTATACAGATGGCCATATGGCAGTCATGGGCCATCACCTTAAGCAGTATGATTTCAGCAACACCAACAGAATGTTCAGCAAAACTTAAGTCATATACTCCATAAAAGTGATGCTTTTCTCACAGCAAGAATGTCAGCATCTTAGGAGTCATGGAGGAAGAACATCAGCCATCTACAAGGGATAAGTAAGTCAGGAAGAAAGAAAATGTAAAGCATTACTAAAGAGTTTAAAAGAAACCTTGACCAAATCAAAAGTTGAATGAATTGGGGGAAAATCTACCTAAACAAAATATTTAAACAAAAGAAAATACTGATGTCTGTTATATGGATTAAAAAACATTACGTAAAAAAAAAATTTCTACCTAGCAAAAAACAGGTAAAAATATATCACAAGCCTCAATTATAATAATTACACATACAATAAAGGAAAAATTTCTTTAGTTTATAATTAATATAAAAATTAACAAGGGTAAGTTCAACAAATCAAAGAAAGTAGGTAAACTAACTTACTAGACAATTCACTGATAAAGAAATAAAAATATTTTTAGAAATGCAAAAAGCTGCTCAAACTCAATTGTATTTAAACTGCATAAATTCAATGCAATCTTTGACTAAAGAAGTTTGTTAAATACCAGAAACCTTTATCAAGCATCAGTGTTGATAATGTGGGCAGACAGCTATTCTTGCAGATTGTGGATAGGATTATATTATCTATAACCTCAACTGAATGTGTTTTAACAATAATTATGAACATCAGCATTTAAAACACATACTAAGTGAACCAACAATTCCTATTCTAGGAACTCATTCTTGCATATATAAAAAAGATAGATATTTATTGCAGAATTATTTGTAGTAGAAAAACATTGGAATCACCATGAACAGAACTGTATATATTCATTTTTGTATACCTCTTTTAGGATGCATTTTGCAGTATGAGGATAGCTGCTAGTTCTATGTGAACTGGTATAGAAATCTCATCAAGAAGTTAAGTAATAAGATACCAACTTTTACACACAGAGACAAATATAAACACTGTGGTGGTTTGAATGTAGTATGTCCCCCAGAAAAAGCCATATTCTTTGATGTAATCTTGTGGGGCAGACATTTTAGTGCTGATTAGATTGGAATTCTTTGAGTATTTGCATGGAAATGCACCCCACCCAACTGTAGGTGATAACTCTGATGAGATATTTCCATGGAGGCATGGCCCCACCCATTCAGGGTGGGCCTTGATCAGTGGAGCTATACAAATGGGCTGACAAACAGAAGGAATTCAGTGCAGTGCAGCTGTGAGTGATGTTTTGAAGAGGAGCTTCGGCCAAGAGGGACACTTTGAAGAAAGCACAGGAGTTGCAGATGAGAGACAGTTTGAAGATGGCTGTTGAAAGCAGACTCTTGCTCCGGAGAAGCTGAGGACAAATATCCCAAGTGCAACTAAGAGTGACATTTTTGAGGAACTACAGCCTAGAGAGGAACATCCTGGGAGAAAGCCATTTTGAAACAAGAACTTTGGAGTAGACACTAGCCTCATGCCTTCCCAGCTAACAGAGCTTTTCCGGACACCACTGGCCATCCTCCAGTGAAGATACCCAACTGCTGATGTGTTACCTTGGACACTTTATGGCCTTAAGACGGTGACTGTGTAACCAAATAAACCCATTTTATAAAAGCCAATCCATTTCTGGTGTTTTGCATCCCGACAGCATTAGCAAACTAGAACACACACACACACACACACACACACACACACACACACACATATTTAAAAGATATGTTTTTATTTCCAAAGAATATCCTTGAAGAATCTTAAAAACAGAGTCATGAACTGCCCTTGAGTAGGCACAATAGGAGATTTGGTTAAGGATAGGTAGATGAATTACGTTTTCCTTTATGCCAATTTTTATGGCATCCCTTTTTACTATTTGTTGTTATTGCACTTTCAATTGTTTTATTTTAAAAAGTAGATGCATTAATTCTAAAAAATTCATATGTAATGCAACAGAAATTGAATAAAGAGGACAGTCTGCACAGCATTAAATATTAACTAGTATAGTAAAGAGAATGAACATAATTGACAAGAATTTAACTAAAAACAAAGCTAAGATTGGGAACAAAATTAACATAGAAAATGCAGAAATTAAACACCATATAACTCATTAAAATTTAATTCATTAATTGCCATATATTAATTTTTGACTCATCACTATATATGCCTTACAACTTTCTAGGTACAGTGACAAAGTAGACATTATTGAGTTTGTATTCTAGTCACCAATAGTCCAAACATATAATAAATTCTTCACTTATCATTAATGGCAAATGCTTTGAAGATAAACAAAGGATGTATTAGATTTAAGATGTCTTCTGGGTTCCCATGAGATGATCACTAAAGCAAAATGATTCTCTTTGTTGAGGATGACACACTAATTTACTATCTATATGACCTTTCTTCTCCAGAGCTTCTTCATAGCATTTGTCATCTCTGAATTTCTTAGAGTATAGATTAAAGGTTTAGCAAGGGGATTATGTCTTTACAAAAAACACTCAATGATTTCTCAGTAGGGAAGTTCCTAGCAGGTCTCCATACATAAAAATACAGGGAACAAAGAAGACAACCACAGTGATGTGTGAACCACAGGTTGAGAGGGCTTTCCTCTTCCTTTCCTGACTAGGGCTCTTTAGGGAATGCAAAATGATACCATAAGAGATGAGTAAGAGCAGAAATACAACACTTCAGATCAGCCCTTCATTGACTGCTACTAAGAGGCCAATGACGTAGACGTCAGAACAAATGAGTTTCACTAAGGCGTGCATGTCAGAAAAAGTGATCAAGGACATTGAGACCTCAGAATGGGAGCCCATAGAGACCAGTTGAACTACTGAGTGCAAAAAACCCCCAACCCAGGATGCTATTAGCAACACAACACACACCCATTGCCTCATGATAATCAGATAATGCAAGGGCCACATAGCGGTCATATGCCATCACCAACAGAAGAATGACCTCTGATCTACCAAAGAAGTGCTCTATAAAGAGCTGGATCATACAAACTTGCAAGGATACAGTCTTTTATCCAGAGCATTAGCCTGAAATCAATTGGGGGGAAATGACTGAGGCATAAATGACATCCATAAATGATAAGCCAGCAAAAAAGAAGTACATGGGTGAGCCCAGGGACTTACTGACAGAGTCACAACAATCAGCAAGTTGCCCATCATGTTCAAAATGCAGGACAATGAGAACATAACCAAAAGTACTTGCTTTTCCTTTGGATTCTGTGTGAGGCCCAGGAGGACACATCTATTACTTTATAAATGCTGACTTCAGGTTTACAGACAGTTAACCTATAAAACAGTGAAAAATTTTAGTGTTTTATAAGCCTAATCTTTTATTTACACTTCCAGTCAAAATATATGTGGAGCATCTATTTGTGTAAACCTCTCATAATATACATGGGGTTACCAAGTTAAATAGGACCATGTTCCCTACCCTCAGTGATTTGATTTATAATTATGGGGTCAGAATAATACAAACCAGTGTAATAAGTGCTATTTTGAAGATATTCACATGATACTTAGGGTGTACAGTTTGGGAACATAAATCAAACTAGGGTCAAGAAAGCTTCCCAGAGGAAGAAAATGCTTTTGCTGAGTTTAAAAGGTAAAGTAGGAATTCATTTGAATGAAAGAGGATGGAAAGGGAATCCATGAAAAAGTGAAACATTGAGAGAGCCATAGTTTATTACTTAAGAACTCATTTAGGTTAATTTACATATTCATAGTGTATATAAAAATTCAAAGGAAGTCTAAAGATCAAAGTTCACTGCCCAAATTTCCTCTCACAACACTGAAACCTCTTTCTTAGGGTCTTTGGTTGGAATTCCTCCTTTTTCTAAGCTATAAATGCTGAAGCCATAAAATTTGTACCTCCATCACTAAACTCTCCCCTAATTTTCAAACTTATGCATGGAACTACCTAATGGATATCACTTATTGGATATCATATTAGTGTTTGTAAAACTAAATTCTTATACTGAAAGAGAAGAACTGTCAACCAAGAATTCTATGTCTGGAAAAACTGTTCTTTAAAAATGAAGGACAGATTAATATATTTTCAGACAAACAGACACTGAGAGAGTTTGTGAATAAGAGATCAGTGCTACAAAAAATACTAGAGGGAGTGCTACAGGCTGATAGGAAAAGACAGGAGAGGGCGGTTTGGAGAAGAGTGTAGAAATGAAGATTATCAGGAAGGGTAAAAGGATAGAGAGGAAAAAATAAGACATGACATAAAATCCAAAACACAAAATGGTAGAAGAAAGTATTGCAATTATAGTAATAACACTAAAAGTTAATGGATTAAACTCCATAATAAAAAGACACAGACTGGCAGAATGAATTAAAAAACAGGACCCATCTACATGTCATGTGCAAGAAACTCACTTTAGACACAAGGACAAAAATAGGCTGAAAGTGAAAGGTTGGGAAAAGATATTTCATGCAAATAGCAACCAGAAACAAGTCAGAGTAGCTACATTAATATCAGACAAATTAGACTTCAAAAGTAAAATAATTAAAATAGACAAAGAATACTATATATTCTTCAAGAATATATAACATCAAGAAAATATAACAAAATATAACAATCATAAATATTTATGCAGCAAGCCAGAGTGTCCCAAAATTCATGAGGCAAACCCTGAAAACACTGAAAGAAGTAGATACCTCTACAATAATACTTGGAAACTTCAATACACTGCTCTCATCAATGGATAGAACATCTCAAAAGAGGATCAATAAGGAAATGGAGATGTTGAATAGTACAATAAATGAACTAGACTTGACAGACGTTTATAGAACACTACACCCCAAACAGTATGATATATGTTTTTCTCAAGTGCTCTTGGAACCTTCTCTACGATAGATCATATGTTGGGTCACAAAGCAAGTCTCAACAAATTTAAAAGATATAGATATTATGAAAAAACACTTTCTTGGATCATAATGGAGTGAACTTAGAAATTTATAACATGCAGAAGATTATAAAATTCACAAATATATGGAGACTAAACAAGACACTCTTAGAAAACCAGTGGGTAAAAGAAGAAATGACAAGAGAAATTAATAAGAATCTCAAAGCAAATAACCATGAAAACACAACATATCAAAACTTATGGGGTAAAGATCTAAGATGGTGGCATAAAGAGGAATGAAAACTAAGTAGTCCCCCTGGAATAACAAAAAATACCAGAAACAACTAGTAAATAATCCAGAATAACTGCAGGGGGACAAACGTGACTGTCCACTCATCATACACCCACCTGAAATGGGAGGAATGCCCGCGATCACAGCATAAAATCTGTAAGTAAAAACTGTGGATCCAAGTTGGGAGACCCCTCCCCCACAGCCCGAGCTGCAAAGCCACATGGTGCCAGAGAGAAGCTCTCTCCCAGCAAGTGAATATAGCTCAGCTGAGCTCCAACTGGGGTTTTAATTAGCAAGTGTGAACTGCTCACTACAAGGTAACAATCCCCAACAAGCAGACAGAGGCTTTGGGTGACGACTGACTTTGTAGAGCCAGAGGGTTGCCTCAGACTAGGTCTGAAGGGGACTTTCTGTTCTTTTTCAGCTCAGTGGAGAAAGCCTCAGCCATTTTCAGTTCCCAGTGCTGTGACCCAGACAAGGGTGAAGATAGCACAGGCAGAGAGAGACCATTGAAATGCTAATGACCTCCCCCTAAGGGGTCTATTTTCTCTAAAAGGAAAGGGGTGGGGCCCAGCTCTACTACCCGCCTTCCATTCAGAACCAGACCCCAGAGCCTGGGGGAAAACATCCACACCTCCTTTCACAAGTCAAGAATTACAGGCTAACAGTCACCACCTGCTGGGCAGAAAAGCACAGTGACCTGAGGCATCACAGGGTGTGTCAATTTTCTAAGACACACCCTCAGGGAAACCAGATACTGAATATTTATTCATTCTGGGACCTGAGCCCATTCTGGTCTGGGGAAACCTGATTGGGGTAACCAAGGAAACCATGCCTAGACAACAGAAAACTACAACCAACACTAAGAAAAATGAAGTTATGGCCCAGTCAAAGAAACAAACTTACACTTCAACTGTGATACAGGAATAGAAACAACTAATAATAAGTCAATTCAAAAAGTTTAGGGAAGATATGGCGAAAGAGCTGAACCACATAATGAAAACTCAGGATGTACATAAGGTAGAAATTGAAAGTTCAAAAAACCAAGTGGCAGAATCTATGGAAATGAAAGGCAAAACACAAGAGATGAAAGACACAATGGAAACATACAACAGCATATTTCAAGAGGCAGAAGAAAACACTCAGGAACTGGAGAACAAGGCACCTGAAAGCCTACACATAGAAGAACAGATAGAGAAAAGAATGGAAAAATATGAGCAATGTCTCCAGGAACTTAAAGACAAATTGTAAAGCAAGAATTTACATGTCATTGGTGTCCTAGAAGGAGAAGAGAAGGGAAAAGGGGCAGAAGCAATAATAAAGGAAATAATCAATGAAAATTTCCCATCTCTTATGAAAGACATAAAGTTACGGATCCAAGAAGCACAGTGTACCCCAAACAGAATAGATCTGAATAGGTCTGCACCAAGACTCTTAATAATCAGATTATCAAACGTCAAAGATAAAGAGAGAATCCTGAAAGCAGCAAGAGAAAAGCAATCTATCACATACAAAGGAAACTTGATAAGACTATATGTGGATTTCTCAATAAAAACCATTGAGGCAAGAAGGAAGTGGGGTGAGATATTTAAGATACTGAAAGAGAAAAACCACCAACCAAGAATCCTATATCTGGCAAAATTATCCTTCGGATATGAGGGAGAGCTTCAAATATTCTCTGACAAACAGACAATGACAGAGTTTGTGAACAAGATATCTGCTCTACAGGAAACACTCAAGGAAGCACTGCAGACAGAAAGGAAAAGACAGGAGTGAGAGTTTTGGAAAACAATCTTGGGAGATAGTAACACAACAATGTATGTACACTGAACAAAGATGACTGTGAATATGGTTGAAAGAGGAAGACTGGGATCATGTGGGACACCAGAACAAAAGACAAATGATAAAGACTGGGATTGTGTAACTCAGGGAAACCTAGGGTGCTCAATGATTGTAATAAAAGGTACAAATATATTTTTACATGAGATAGAACAAATGAATGTCAACATTGCAAGGTGTTAAAAATAGGGTGGGTTTGGGGGAGGGATACAGTCAATGCAAACTAGAGGCTAGAATTAAGAGAGACATTCTATTATGCTTCCTTTAATGTAACAAAGGCAATATACCAAAGCTAAATTCATATGGAGGGTGAGGAATAGGGGAAGGGCATGGGACTCCTGGCATTGGTGATGTTGTCTGTCTCTTTATTCTACTTTAGGTTAATGCTATCTTTCCTTTTGTCGCATTCTAGCTACCAAGATTTTGTTTGTTTGTTTGTTTGTTTCTCTTTCTCTTTTCTTTTTCTTTTTCTTCTCTGCCTTCTTTGACTCTTCCTCTGTCTTTGTGGAAGAAATGGAGATGTCCTTATACAGACAGTGGCGATGGTGCTCAATACATAAATACGTGACTATACAGGAGCCAACAATTGTTTACTTAAGACGGAATATATAAATGTGTGAACAAAACCATCTTAAAAGAAATGAGTTGATGAAGAAATCTTGAGGGCACTATATTGAGTGAAATAAGACAGACACATAGAGGCAAATATTGCAGGGTCTCACTGATATGAACTAATTATAATATGTAAACTCATAGACATGAAATATAAGTCACCAGGATATAGAAATGAGGCTAAAGAATGGGGAGCAGTTGCTTACTATGAGCAGAATGTTTCAACTAGGGTGAACTTAAAAGTTTGAAAATGGACAGGGGTGATGATAACATGTTATGAGGATAGCTAACAATGCTGAAAGGTGTGTGAAGCTGGTGGAAAGGGTAAACTCAGAGTCACACATATCACCAGAAGGAAAGTTTGAGGTTAAAAGATGGGAATGTATAAAACAGTGAATCTTGTGGTGGGCAACATCCGTGATTAACCATACCAATATTAGAAGTCTCTCTCACAAACTAGAACAAAGGTATGACACTATAACTAGAAGTTAATAAAAGAGAGGCATATAGGGAAAAATATATACACCTATTGCAAACTATATACTACAGCTAGTATTTTAACATTCTTTCATCAAGAGTAACAAATGTACTATACCAAAAATATGAATCAATCAATAATGGAGGGGGGCGTGGTTAGGGGTATGGGAGGATCTGAGTTTCCTTTTTTTTTTTGTCTTTCTTTTCTGGAGTAGTGAAAATGTTCTAAAAATTAAAAAAAATTAATTGTGTTGATGGATGCACAGCTGTGTAGTGGTGCCGTGAGCAATTGATTGTACACTTTGGATCTTTGGATAGTTGTATGGTATCTGAACAATCTCAATAAAAAAACATTAAAAAAAAAACTTATGTTGTGCAGCAAACACAGTGCTGAGAGGGTAATTTGTTGCCCTAAACACCTATATTGAAAGAGAAGAGTGAGCAAAAATTGAGGAATTAACTGTTCACCTGGAGGAACTAGAGAAAGAACAGCAAACTAACCCCAAAGCAAACAGAAGGAAAGAAAACACAAAGGTTAGAGCAGAAATAAATGAAATTGAGAACAGGAAAGCAATAGAGAGAATCATATACCAGAAATTGATTCTTTGAGAAAATCAGCAAAATTGATGGACTCCTAGCTAGGCTAACAATAAGAGAGACAGAGAGAGAGAGAGAGAGGATTCAAATAAATGCAATCAGAAATGGGAAAGGAAACATAACCACTGACCCCAGAAATAAAGGAGATAATGAGAAGATGCTATGAGCAACAATATACTAATAAACTAGACAACTTAGATGAAATGGACAACTTCCTAGAAAAGCATAAACAAACAACATTGACTCAAGAAGAAATAGATGACCCCAACAAACCAATCACAAGTAAAGACATTGAGTCAGTCATCAAAAAGCTCCCCAAAAAGAGAAGCCCAGGACCAAAAAGTTTTACATGTGAATTCTACCAAGCATCCAAGAAAGATTTAGTACCAGTCCTGCTCAAACTCTTCAAAAAAATTGAAGAGGAGGGAAAGCTACCCAGCTCATTCTATGAAGTCAACATCACCCTAATACCAAAATCAGACAAAGAGACTACAAAAAAGAAAATTATAGACCAATCTCTTAAATGAATATAGCTGCAAAAGTCCTCAACAAAATACTTAAAAATCAAATCCAGCAGTACGTTAAGAGAATTATACACCACAACCAGGTGGGGTTTATTCCAGGTATGCAAGGTTGTTTCAACACAATTAATGTAATACATGGCATCAATAAATCAAAGCAGATGAAGCACATGCTCATCTTGATTGATGCAGAAAAGGCATTTGACAAGATTCAACATCCTTTCTTGATGAAAACACTTCAAAGGATAGGAATAGAAGGGAATTTTCTCAATATGATAAAGGCAGTATATGAAAAACCCACAGCTAACATCATACTCAATGGGGTGAGACTGAAAGATTTTCCTCTGAGATCAGGATCAAGACAGGGATGCCCACTGTCACCATTGTTATTCAGCATTGTGATGGAAGTTCTATTTAGAGAAATTACACAATAAAAAGAAATAAAAGGCATCGAAATGGTAGAGGAAGAAGTAAAACTTTCACTTTTTGCAGATGATATGATTCTATATGTAGAAAATGCAGAAAAATCTACAGCAAAGCAATTAGAACTAATCAATAAATATGCAAAATCTGTAGTGTTCTTATACACAAGTAATGTGCAACAAGAAGAAGAAATCAAGAAAAAAATCCATTTACAATAGCAACCAAAGAATCAAGTCTTTAGGAATAAACTTAATGAAAGCCACAAAAGACCTATACAAAGAAAACTACAAGAAACTGCTGAAAGAAATCAAAAAGGACCTAAAAAAATGGAAGAACATACCGTGTTCATGGAGTGGAAGAATAAATATAATTAAGATGTCGATTCTACCTAAACTGATTTATAGTTTCAATGCAATACCAATTAAAATCCCAACAACTTACTTTGTAGAAATAGAAAAACCAATAACCAAATTTATTTTGAAGGGCAAGGGGCCCCAAATAGCCAAAAATATATTGAGGAAGAGGAACAAATTGGGATGTCTCACACTACCTGACTTTGAACCATATTACAAAGCTACAGTGCTCAAAACTGTCATAAGGATAGATATACCAATGAATGGAATCAAATTGAGTGTTCAGAAATAGACTCTTGCATCTATAGATAACTGATTTTTGATAAGGCAGTCAAGCCAAAGCAACTGGGACAGAGAAGCCTCTTCAATAAATGGTGTTTGTAGAACTGGATATCCATTTCCAAAAGAATGAAAGAGGACCCCGAGCTCACACCTTATACAAAAATTAACTCGAAATTGATCAAAGACCTAAACGTTAGCACTAAGACCATAAGACTCTTAGAAGAAAATGTAGGACAATGTCTTAAATGAAACAAAATAAAGTTTCAATGGCTGAGAGATTCCAATTAGAGTTGAGAGGTCACTCTGGTGGACATTCTTATGCACTATATAGATAACACCTCTTAGGTTTTAATGTACTGGAATAGCTAGAAGTAAATACCTGAAGCTATCAAACTGCAACCCAGTAGCCTTGACTCTTGGAGACAATTGTATAGCACTTTAGCTTACAATGGGTGACAGTGTGATTGTGAAAGTCTTATGGATCACACTCCCTTTGTTCAGTGTATTTATGGATGAGTAGAAAAATGTGGACAAAAAACTAAATGAAGAATAGGGTGGAGGGATGATTTGGGTGTTCTTTTTTACTTTTATTTTTTATTCTTTTTTTTCACTTTTTCTGGTGCAAGGCAAATGTTCAAAAAATAGATTGGGGTGATGAATGCACAACTATATGATGTTACTGTGAACAACTGATTGTACACTTTGGATGACTGTATGGTATGTGAATAAAATTGAATTTAAGAAAACTAGATTCTTAATCCACACCAAACCTATTCCTTGTCTCATTAAATGGTGCCACTTTCCATGTCATTGTTCAAATCAAACATCTCATAATGTCTTTTACTCTTTTATCCCTCTCACATTAATTATGGGACCTTTAAAAAATCCTCCAACTGTACCTTCAAAATATACTACAATTTTGATAATCCTATCTCTCATATCTCCTTGGCTTACTGCAATTAGTGTCCTGCCAGTCTTTCCACTTTTATTCCTGCTTCCAACTATCCATTCTCCTGCAGGAACTCAAATGACCCCTTTGAAATCTGATTTAGATAATCCCACCCACCTACTCAAGAACCCTTTAGAGGATTCCTATACACACCTTCTATGTAACTTCGCCTGCAAGACTCCAGAAAATTTATAACCAGGCTATCTCAACAAATTATTAAAATTCTCATTCTGCTCAAGACTTTATGCTATGTCTCAAATACACATCTCCTCAGTTCCACGATTTTTTTATAGATGTTCTTTTAAATGATCAGAAACTGTTTACCTATAAAATAATGATAAGTATTGGGAAAAGTATACTGTAAACTTAATCTTTTATTTATCCATTCAATGCTTTATGATTATAGAATACTTTTAATGTGCCAAGCTTTTCCAATAAGGTAGATTCCAGTCATCGCAGGTGATCCACTGACTCATTTATGCTTGGGGTCTGCTCCCAGGGTCACATCGTCAGAGGATAGAAATGTTGGTATTGACTGAGGAATCACCTTTTCACCCTTAATCTACTTTACCAGATGAAAGGATTCCTCTTTAAGAGATGACTGATGACATTTAAGAATTTATTTAATCTTCTCATGACAAGTATCATATAAAACCTGACCAGCAACATTTTTGTCTTTTTTCCCTCTTATTTAGCAATGATACTGAAATTTCCTTGAGGAAGTTCCTATTCAGCCAGTCAAATATTATATCTGCTTATATGTGTCTCTCTCCTAACTCAATAGCCTTAGTTTATATGTCATAAAAACAAAAATTTTTATTGTATTGTTTTTATATAAAACATATCATTAATAAGCAGAAAAGCAGATAGTTTTACTCAAATTGTCTATGGCACTCATGTTTTAGGAAATATATAATATATATACTATACTCCATATATAAATAAATCATGCTATAATAAAACATTTTCCTAAACCACTATAATTATTATTGTCCAATCCTAACTGCTAGATCTTAAATAAGTGGTAGTCACCATTCTGAGTCATAATTTTGCACATCTGTAAAATAAGATAAATGATAACTAACTGCTGAGTATTTTTGAATATTTAATGAACTGAAAGATTTGAAAGCATATATAGTACAGTGCTTTGAAGAAAAGGTTCAATCTTATCAATCTTTGTTCAGATATAACATATCTGAAGCTTCAGTTTCTACATATCAGCATGTATAAATTGATATTCCTCTGAAATGAAGAGCAACCAAGTGAGAAAATAAAATTTTCATTCCATTGATTCCATTTAAAATAGACAAAAAGAAATGCAATGAAATTCTAACCTTGCAATAACATTTATAATTTTTTATGCAAATCTATGGTCTAGATGGTATATTCATGTATATAATATACACATTTATTGTGATATATTTAATGCATCATTTTTAATATTTCATAATTTATTCTTATATTACAAACATTGCTATCCTCAATTTAGTTGAAGAAACTAAGGCTGAGAAAATTTTGTTATTTTCCCCAAAATCACACATCATTGAGGGATAGAACTGGAATTCAAATCTAAGTTTGATGGATTTCAAAGCACCTGTACTGCCAGTTGACATTTTTTCAACTTTTCAATTCTTGGAAATTCAAGTGTTATTGCCTATGAAATAGATATTCACACAATTGCACAGTCTGATTTCCACTATTACTGGTTGAAGACTCACCTTCCAGAACCTTATACACAATGTGAAGGAGCACTCTGAAGCTCACACATAAGTACCTGGAAATCCCTCTTCCAGTGCAGTATAGCCAACAGAGGACAAAAAGCTGCATTCTTTCTTGGAGATAGAAGTGATTTCATATGGCTATGTCTGTCAATTTTCTCCACACACTCTTCTGAATATGTCAGAAAATTTTTAATTGCATTGTAGATCTATTAAAAAGAAATTACATCATGCAAACAGAAAAACAAAAATATTCATTTGTTAGGAAAATTTATCAAAATGAAATATAGTACCTAACAAGGAAAGAAAAAAAGAATTTCTACAAACTTCTTTTCTGATAATTTCAAAAAGAAAAATTTCCATTTCAATTTCTTGCCCATCTCATTCTCTTCTGTTGTTATGGTCAAACTAATCGTACTTCAGAATTTAAAGGGCATTCAGAGCCTTTTTAAAATATCATGCTTTAAGATTAGTTTAGCAACTCCTGAAATACTTATATAAGTTGTCAAGACAATAGTTTCTATTCACCAATAGGACAAACATCGCTGGAAATTTTATCCTAACCACATCTATCATTAAGTCCTGCAATTGGAGTTTATCCAAGATTGCTAATTGCCAGACCTTAAATATATTCACTTAATTATATTCACTTAAATATATTCACTTAATTATATTCACTCGTGTGCCAGTTTGAATGTATTGTGTCCCCCAAACACCATTATCTTTGATGTAGTCTTGTGGGGCAGACATTTCGGTGCTGATTGGATTTGCTTGGAATGTGCCCCACCCAGCTGTGGGTGATGACTCTGATGAGATATTCCCATGGAGGCATGACCCCACCCATTCAGGGTGGGCCTTGATCAGTGGAGCCATATAAATGAGCTGACTCAAAGAGAGGGAACTCAGTGCAGCTGTGAGTGACATTTTGAAGAGGAGCAAGCTTGCTACAGAGGAATGTTCTGGGAGAAAGCCATTTTGCAACCAGAACTTTGGAGCAGACGCCAGCCACGTGCCTTCCCAGCTAACAGAGGTTTTCCGGATGCCATTGGCCATCCTCCAGTGAAGGTACCCGATTACTGATGTGTTACCTTGGACACTTTATGGCCTTAAGACTGTAACTGTGTAGCCAAATAACCCCCCTTTTTATAAAAGCCAATCCATCTCTGGTGTTTTGCATTCCACAGCATTAGCAAACTAGAGCAGCTTGGATTTGCAACAAAATTTTAAAAGAGCATCTGTATGTAAAGATGTTGTAGGAGCAATCACATTATAGTCAAGAAGCTGTAATGTAGAGAAAAAAAAAAAAAAAAACAACTAGCTGAGATAATTGCCAGTCAAAAATAATGATGCCTCAGTCACTTTAATTCCAATAAAGATGAATTTATCATTTATTTCCCCACTTTTCTATAGTAAGTTTTACTTTCTTCTTATTTAATACTTAATTTATTCTGCCATGATATATGGTTAGTTATGTTAGAATTTTAATCTCCAATTTAGATGTAGTAACTGTTTATTCAATTATTTATTGTTTTTTAAAATATATATTAAGCACTTATTTTGCTTAAGGTGCTATGTTATGATCTGGTTATACACTAGGTAACAAAACAGAAAAAGATAATCCGGAAAAAGAACCTGCCTACATTTACCTTAAATTCTTGCAATAGAGCCAAGCAATAAACAAGGGAACGACTCAATAAAGTGTCAATCTGTGATAAGTGCTATTAAGACACAAACAGAACTGTGACAGAAAATAAGAGGGAGAATACTACTGTGGATGAAGTAGTTAGGTAACAGAATTTTTAAAAGGTGATCTTTAAGCTGAGATACAAAGGAAGAAAAGTTGCTAACATAAGTGGTGTTATATGTGGAAGATTCCAGCTTTGAAAAGACCAAGACACAGAAAGATCAGTGTGCATGGAGGGAAATAGGAAAGGGAGAGAACAAACAGAGGTTGCAAACATGTGCCAAGCTGTACTGCAAGGCAGATACAGGGCTTGATAAGGAATTTGCATTTTATTTTAAGTTTTCTCAGAGTGGGAGTAAATAAAGTTAGGCAAGCATTTTTTTTTTTAATCAAGAAAATCGTCCATCTCACCAAACATCTCAAAATTAAAGGGGAAATGCTTTTGAGAATTGCTACCAAATCATATTTAACACTGTTCTAGTGTCAAAAAGTAAAAGACCAACCAATCTGTTTATGTTTCATCACTAATAATAATCTCTGTCATAGCAATGATTCAGTGAAATTTGAATCATTATGAATATAGCTCTATGGAACTGAGAAAATTTTCCTGCTTTCTCATGTTCTTGTGTTCCTTTTTGTCTGCTTCTTATCCTATGTGTAGAGCAAACAGAGATAAGAACATCCTTATGTTTTCTAGAAAGAAAAGACCTAAGAAATTAAAAAAAATATATTATGAGCACTCATGCATAAACTGTAGTCAATATCAGTGGTGTACGGCTACCCCTAAAATCTTTTAAACATGCCCTGTACATTTTATTAGTCTTCCATGCATTGAATCCACTTCCCAAACATAAAATTTAAGGAACTACATATCCCAGTCATCCTTGCCTCTAGGGCATATACATATGATTTGGTTCTGCTTACAAGGCATATCTGTGCAGATCTTTGAGCTGGGAATTAGTTACACCAGACTGGGTGCTAGTGAGGCAGGTCAGGAAAACTGGTAGTAGATTTCATGTTTGGCTAGTGTTTTAGTTTCCTAGCTGCCAACATAAATACTATGCAATGAATGGGTACTGGAACAAGGTAGTTATAAATACAAGCTATGACAACATGACCAGTTACAAAAACAAGGACTGTTACATTATGATTATTTTTCCTTGTTTTATTATGAATATTTTTGTTTATAAACATAAAGCAAATATATTTATTTTCTTCCCTATCTTATCCTCTTATCATATAAGTTGTATTAACTTTATTTCATATTATTTAAATAACAGAGTACTGAGTTTCAAAGTGAATATTACCCTGGGACTTGCACATTTTTCTAGGAAAAGAGTTAATATGTTTCTGGTTGTATGCAGGACAGTTGAGTATTCTTAGCTGAAAATATGTCTATTATTGATTTTATTTAGAGATTAAGTATGGTTTAAGGAGATGTGTATGGATTTCAAGTTGACCATGGGTCAACTGTGATAATTAAGTTCATATGTCAACTTGGCCAGGTTTTGGTGCCTAGTTGCTTAAGAAAGCAAAGAGTTGCTTGATTATTGTGTGTAAACCTTGTGGATTTAAATAATTAGTAAGGTGACTGCATCTATGGCTGATCACATCTACAATCAACTGAAGAGACTGCCTTCAACAATGAGAAGTTTCATCCAATCAGTTGAAGGCCTTAAAAGGAGAAGTGATGATTTAAGCAACCAGAAGGGAGAATGTCCATCTCTGCTTCAGCCAACCAGCTTCTCCTAAGGAATTCATATAAAACCTTCATGTGATTTCCCAGCTTTAAAGCCTTCCCATGGCATTCAAGCTTGCCCGTCTCCTACTGTAGGTTCTGTTTCCATGGAGAACCCTGACTAATACAGACAATGGAAGCAAGACCTGGCATTAGCAGAGGCAGCAGCAACCTGAGCAGATCAATCCTGTATAGGTAAGCTTCTGCATGTGGTTCTTGGTGCCTCAACCTTGACTCTGACTGTGGCCTTTCCAAAGATCATTAAGTTACTTAATTTCATATAGCAAATACTTTCCAGTTAAACCAACTGCAGATATTTTACATCTTTAGCTAAGAACCTGGCTGTTAAAACAAACTAACCTAAAATTCTCCATTTCAAGGTATCACAAGACTGGAATGCCATCAACTTCAGAAGCATTCCATTTTAACAAGGGTCCTTTAATAAATGCAATTACTCTTAAAAGGGTTAAGTGGAGATGGTGGCCATTTGTTCAGTAAGTATTTATTAAGCATTTAATTTACTCTGTTTCAAGTTTGTTTTAGGTGCCTCAGGGGCAGTAATGAACAACAACAACAACAACAACAAAAACGCTCTGCCTCTATTTTCATGGAATTTACACTCTGGGAGAGAGGAACAATAAGTAAATAAATCAGATAAATCAGATTGTAAAAGTAATGTAGAGAAAATATAATGAGTGATATGATAGAGAATGACTCAGTGAGATAGAGGATGGCTTTAAAATTGGTGTTTAGGAAGTCTGCTCTGAGGATGGGGCATTTGAGCTGTAGACTGAGTGATGATGACAAGTCAATGAATGTGAAGATCTAGACTAGGAGCAGCATTTCAGGAAGCAAGAAGAACTAGAACAAAGGCCTGAAGGCAAGAAAGAATCTATTGTAACTGGAGCACAGTGAATAAGGGAGAGAGTATACCAGATGGAGGTCAAAGAAATCTGCATTTATGCAGGGCCTTATAGGTGATGAAAAGGTCAGTTATAATTTAGTGTACATTTAGTTAAACAGATAGCTTTCCTTCTACCAGTCACTTTATTTCAGCTGCCTCAAGTGAATGCAAGAGCTTTCACATGGAAAAAAACATGGTAGGAATTAAAATAAAAGCAGACCATGAAGAGGCAAAGTGAAGATCAATGTTAACTGCAAATGCCACCAAAGAAAGCAACCACCTGAAAAGACAAAGAAAGTCTGCTGGGTGAAGATGGTTGTTTGAGTTTAATTCCTGTGCCAGTTTGAATATATTGTGTCCCCCAAACGCCATTATGTTTGATGTAATTTTGTGTGGGCAGACGTTATCAGTGTTGATTAGATTGTAATCTTTGAGTGTTTCTTTGGAGATGCGCCCCACCCAGCTGTGGGTGATGACTCTGATTGGATGATTTCCATGGAGGTGTTGGCCTGCCCATTTGGGGTGAATCTAAATTAAATTACCAGAGCACTGTATAAGATCAGACAGAAGGAGCAAGCTGTTGCAGCCAAGAGGGACACTTTGAAGAAAGCACAGGAGCTGCAGATGAGAGACAGTTTGAAAATGGCTGTTGAAAGCAGACTCTTGCTCCAGAGAAGCTGAGAGAGGACAAACATGCCAAGTGCAACTAAGAGTGACATTTTTTGAGGAACTGCAGCCTAGAGAGGAACATCATGGGAGAAAGCCATTTTGAAACCAGAACTTTGGAGCAGATGCCAGCCGTGTGCCTTCCCAGCTAACAGAGGTTTTCTGGACACCATTGGCCATCCTCCAGTGAAGGTACATGATTGCTGATGTGTTACCTTGGACACTTTATGGTCTTAAGACTGTAACTGTGTAACCAAATAAACCCCCTTTTATAAAAGCCAATCCATCTCTGGTGTTTTGCATTCCGGCAGCATTAGCAAACTAGAACAATTCCTCTTCATCCTGATTTAATGTGAGCTGAATCAATAAGAATATTGATTAAGTTGTTTGATGATCTTCAAGTCAGAATAGAGGAAAGTGAATAATGATACTCATCCTGGTCAGATAAAATCCCCCTCCCCTCGACCATAAACACTCCTGTAATGGTTTCACTCCTGTAGTTTCAGATCAGTTTCTCTCATCCCTGAACATGGACACATAACCACTGTATTTTTTTTTATTTTGGGTCTTCTTTTGAACACTCAATCTAAAGAGGTCCCCTGACTCTGATTCATTATGATATCACTTGTTCCACTTCTTTTAGCACTTTTCTCTCTGAACCTATGCTGCCTTTGTTATACATTTATTTATTTACTGCCTATCTCTCTCTAGAGAAAGTGTTCTTTACTCCAACATATGCAGCTAACATAAAAAATATCATAGTGCTTAAGCATGCAGTTTCTAAATCCAAAATACCATGGTCAAATCCTACCTCAGGCATTCACTAGCTCTGTGACCTTGGTTAAATTATTAAAATTTTCCAAGCTTCAATTCATTCTTCTGGAAAACAGAAATAACAGTATTTACTACAAAAACTCTTCATAAAACAATGCCTTCATAGTACTTTCCAAATTGTGGTAGATAAACAATAGCTTTTGCTACAATTATTAATTATCTTGCAGTAGTTTTTCTTATTTGTCATAACAATTTCATTAGATTTTGGAGTCTTTCATAAGTTCATTGTGATTTGGATGACATTCACACTTTTAAGGGAAATTCTTTGGAGTTTAAATCTTATCCATTTTGCTTTAATTTTATTGTTTGCTCTCAGAATTCTGAAAGTTCCTCATGGCCTCCTAGTATAATAGTTATAGTCAATTAAATAATAAATATAAGTCATAGCATTTCTAAAATATGAGGCAGAAATGGGATGCTGATGGAGAAGTGAGAGAGGCAACAAATTTCTGACAATTATGAAGCACTTACTGAATACCAGACACTCTCCTGGATGTTTTACCCATGTTAGCTCATCTTATGCTTAATATAGCCCTATAAATTTTGTACCACCATTTCATTGTACAAATGAACTAGGACTGGAATAAGACTGAATGATTGTGAAATTCATGCAGTGTTAACATGAACTGATGAGATGGAATTCAACCCTAGACCGTTGACTCCAGAGTCCCCAAATCCTTTCACAGTATCTGAAACTCAGATGCCTATCAGACCTCTAGAAGTAGAATAATGTCCCTAAAGGTCCATAAAGTTCTTACCTGAATTTCAGAGAAAAAGTTGTGTCACATAGGATGGTTCATACAAAAAATTACCTTTTTCACTTATGGAAATAGGGACCAGGACAACATCTAGAGATGCTCAACTCAGAGAGGATGAGGCCCCTGAGCTTTCTAGATGAGATATCAGCCCATGTCTGCCTCAACTAGAATGGGGCAGTACAACTCAATATTTTTTCTTTTAAAAAATAAACTTAACCTAATATGTACTATGTGTCAGACATTTTTATAAGCACTTAACACATATTAGCCCAACAAATTTATGAGATGGGTACTATTATTACAAAAATGAAAAACTTGCCCAGGTCATATTCAGACCAAAGAAATCTGACCTTAGTGTCTGCTCAAAACCACCGCATAACACTACCTACTCTGAATAAACATTACCCTTTAAATCTGTTCATATCCTGATAGTCGTCTTCTTGATCTCAGGTACAAAGTAAAATAATTATTTGGCCCTTCAAACAGGACTTGTTAGGAGAAAATAGAGCCGAAATTGGATCAGCCCCAAGGATTTGGAGGCACAAGATCAATAGAGATTTGAAAACCAGGGAAAAGTTCAGGGATTGAAGAAGAGGGGCCCATTCCGGTCCCTAAGAAATCATAGAAGGCCAGTCAAATTTCAGAGTATTCTTGAAAGTAGGGACAGAAAAATTATGAGTCATCCCTTCTAAAGTTTAAAAATAATATTACATTAATGCTAAGGGTTAGTTAAGTAGCTCTATTATAATTTCAGAGATTCCAGGAATAAAGGATGTTTATAATAACTGATATTTATTCAACATTTAGTGGTCCTAAGATGTTTCAAGGATTATTCTATTTAATTCTGATACTACCTCCATCATTCCCTTTTAACTGAAACTTAAAGAGATCATTTTTTACCAAAGTTTACCCTATAAATGGCAAAACTAAGATTTGGATTTAGGGCTGTCTTCAGCAGATTCTGTGTTTTTAACCCATCACCCTTTCCACCAAAAACTGCCTGTTAGAAATAATACATGTCATCCAGACATCAAAATTGTGAAAATAAGACCCTCAATGTGAATTGCCAGCAAATGTAACAATGAAAATAAATTTTAAACCAAATAATGTGCAAGAATAAATGACAGCTTTTTCTTTGGAGAAAGAAAAAAGATAAAGAAAGAATGAGACCAGATATGGCAGAAGATTAGAAAGTATAGGAAGAGAAGATGAGAGAATAAAAGTCCCATTTTTTTTTCACTTTCCCAGAATATTTTCTTTTTGTCTTATAATTGTAAAGTTAGTGTGCTTGCATTGTATTATTTATGAAGATTAGAGAGTTTCATTTTTCTCCTGGCTTCTTCTCTGAAGGATACTTCCCAGGGAAGGCCTTAATAAGATAATTTCATTAATAGGCTGGAGATTTGAATATTACCTACAGCCTTATTGCTCAAATTGCATATCAAGATTACCTACTTCAGAAACATCTGTGAAATTTGTTTAAAATGTAGATATATCACTCCTAAAACAGTCCTAATGAGTTATCATCTCTAGAGCTATTTCTTGGAACTAGAGTTTTAACAAGGTCTCTAACTGATTCTGACATTAAAGTTTGTCAACCAAAAGGGCAATAAATTAATCTAAATGGGATATTTTTATAAAGATAAGTAATTTCCTGTCTGAGTCCTTCCCCTGAAGGCTTATATGCCACCATCAAACTAAATTTGCCACATAGTATTCATTTGGCCCTGACTGGAGAAATTATCTTCTTTTCTCTTACTGATAAAAGGATAAAGTAATTTTATATGGTTGTGATTATTTCCCACTCAGTCACCTTTTGCCTCAGACTGCCTTGTTAGCATTTCTCACTACGGCATTTCTGAGATTGAACATTAAGTAGTTTAACATGGGAGTTATCGTGGTATAAAGCACAACCACGACTTTCTCATGAACAAGATGGTCACTGGGCCCAGACACAGAAACATGCAGGGAACAAAGAATAAGATGACCACAGTGATGTGAGAGATCTAGGTGGATGGGGCTTTGCACCTCCCTTCAGAGATGTGGGAATTCAAAATTTATATGGTGACCACAGAGGAGAACATCAAGAGCAGGAATTTTAACAGACAAATGGAACTTCTGTTAGCAGCAACAAAGAGATCAAAGGTGTGGGTGTCCCTGGAGGCAAGTTTCAACAAAGGGTTCAAGTCACACATGGAGTGGTCTAGGACACTGGGCCACATAAGGGAAGACATATAGTGAAGAGGAACTCAGTGTTGGCATAGACAAAGCCTCCAGTCCAGGTCTCCCCCACGAGGAGGCCACACACTTGCTGTCTTATGATAGCTGTGTAGAGCAGTTGGCAGATGGCTACACAGGCCATCTATGTGAGAAGGATGATCTCAGCTACATCGAAAAGATGCTGGGCAAAGGCTTGAGTTATACACTGCCTGAAAGAGGTGGCTTTTCTTATAGCAGTGTATCACCTGGCATTTAGTGGTCATGGATGAAGAATGACAGCTATCTAGAGAGGATAAGTAAAACAGGAAGAAAATGTAAAGTACTATTAAAGAGAATAAAGGAAAACTTGGCTAAATCAAAGACAAATTCTGTTAGTGGATAGGAATTCCCAATTCTCTGAAGATATAAACCCTTCATAAATTAATCTTCCTAAATAAAATCTTATTGAAAATAAAAACTGAACTTTGTACCGTGACTACACTACCTTATTTTAAATTTATGTTTAACTGGAAACATAAGAATAGGCTTAATTCTGAAAAACTATAAAAATCAGTGATTACTAGGCTTATCAGATATCAAAGTATAGTATAGAGCAGATGTAATTATAGTGTGTGTTAAGTGGAACATTAAAAAAGAAAAGATAAATGGAACTGATTAGAGACCTAGAGTCCAGGGATTTCAAATCAATGAGTAAAAGATAATAAAGAACAGTCATTCTGAAAAACAACTAAAATTCAATCCCAATCAAATTCCTTAAATTAAGATAAATTCCTGATGGATCCAAAATTTACTTGTAAAATATATCAATAGAAAATGTTTGGAAAAAAATGAAATGTTAAAAAATAGCGTGGAAAGGATATTTGGTAAAAGAGAAGCAAGGACAATCCTTCTAAGAAAGATATAATAACTAAACATAATATTGATAAATCTGATATGTCAATGTAAAAAATTCTACATGGCCAAAAAATGTATGCATAGCATAAGTAGTTGAAAATAAACAAGCTAGGAATATAATAATTACATTTATAACAGCACAAAGAATAATTTACTTAGTATATAATTAATTCCCAAAATTAGTGTGGAAATTATTGACAATGAAGGAAATAGGTAAAAAATTCACAGATGAAAAATACAAATAATTTTAAACATATGAAAAGGTACTCAAACTAATCAATCTAAAGGATTTCAATTAAAGAATACAAATTAAATAGAATTTTAATAACTAATCATATTGTCAAATACCATAAATATTTATCAAACTCTGGTTGTTGAAAATGGAGACAAACAGGTATTTCACAGACTGTGGCAGGAGTGTGGTTAGTACAACCTGAAGAATGGCATTTTTGCAATAGCTTATAAAATCAACACTTTAAATACATGTAAAATTTGATAAAAAAATCCATTTCATGTGACTCATACTTGTATATTTTAAAAAATAGATATCTATATTACAGAATTATTTCTCATAGAAAACAACTAGAAACAACATGAATAACTGGAAACCTTAATTTTAGTAAATCTCTTTGAGGTGTTCAGGCAGTGTGAGGATAACTGAGACTGAATTAGGAACACATGGACTAGTACAGAAATATCTTCAAGATGTTGAGTAGTAAAATGCAAACTTACACATGCAGAATAAAAGCACATACATATGTAAATATGATAGTACTTGTTAAAATTATTATTTGAAGAAACAAACAAACAAAACAAAACAAAACAAAAAAAAAAGAGGGAAGTGATAGCCTTTCCATAGGAGCCCTGAGAGACTCTGGTGGGGGATGGAGAGGAGATTTACTTCTCACTTTATGCCAGTTTGTGTAGTTTCCATGTTTACTATTTATTATTTTTAAAGTTTCAATTTTTAAAAAACAGAAATATTACCCATTTAAAAATCATATGTAATGCAACTGAAACTAAATAAAGAGGATGGTCTACATAGCATTAAATATTTTTATAAAAAGAATGAATATAAATAAGAATTTAAATAAAGCAAACCTAAGACAGAAAAATTAAAGATAATGCAGTAATTAGTTAAAAATCAGTGTTTTAAAAATTTAAATCAATAATTTATTGCATATTATTTTTGACTCTCTACAATATATTCATTACCCCTTTCTAGGTGGAATGACTAAAAAGACAGTAATAAGCTTACATTCTAGTATGGAAACTACTGTCAATAGCCCAGTCATATAGTGAATTCTCTAATTTTAATGATAATTGCTTTGAAGGTAAAGAAAGGGTGCGTTAGATTTAAAGTGACTTCTAGGTCCCAAGGAGATATTTACTGAAACAAAATGATTTTCTTCGTGGAGGACAATGCACTCATTTGTTACCTGATATGACTTTTCTTCTCCAGAGCTTCTTCATAGCATTTGTCATCTCTGAATTTCTCAAAGTATAGATTAAAGGGTTTAGCATAGGGGTTATGACTGTATAAAATACACTCAATGATTTGTCAATAGGGAAGTTTCTAGCAGGTCTTGCGTACATAAAAATACAGGGAACAAAGAAGAAGACAACCACAGTGATGTGTGAACCACATGTAGAGAGGGCTTTACTTCTCCCATCCTGACTAAAGTTCTTTAGGGAGTGCAAAATGACACCATAAGAGATGAGTAAGAGCAGAAATATAATAATGCAAATCAGTCCTCCATTAGCCACCACTAAGAGGCCAACAACATAGGTATCAGTACAGACAAGTTTCAGTAAAGGGTACATGTCACAGAGAAAATGATCAATGACATTGGGACCACAGAATGGGAGCCCATAGAGAGAACTAAGTTGGATAACCGAGTGCAGAAAACCTCCAACCCAGGATACTATTAGCAGTACCATACATACCCAGTGCCTCATGATAATCAGATAATGCAGGGGCCTACAGATGGCTACATAGCGGTCATATGCCATGGCCAACAGAAGAAAGACCTCTGATCCACCAAAGAAGTGCTCCATGAAGAGCTGGATCATGCAAGCTTGAAAGGATATGGTCTTTTGTCCAAAGAACAAGCCTGAAATCAACTGGGGGGAAATGACTGAAGCATAAATGACATCCATAAATGATAAGGCAGCAAGAAAGAAGTACATGGGTGAGCCCAGGGACTTACTGACAGTTACAGTCATGACAATGAGCAAGTTGCCCATGATGGTGAAAATGTAGAAGAGTGAGAACACAACAGAAAGTATTTTCTGTTCCTTTGGACTCTGTGTGAGGCCCAGGAGGACAAAGTAGGTCACATTGTTCACTGGTTCCATGTATTCTTTTACAGGTGCTGATTTCAGACTTTAGAAGTAGTTGATCTATAAAACAATGAACATATTCAAAAATGTATTGTAATAATAATCTTTCTTTTTATTCAGCCAATCAAAAAATGTGAACGAAGCATCTATTTCTGTCAAAACTAAAATGGACATTGTGATTACAAAGTTGATTAAGGGATAATTTCCTATCCTCAGTGATTTGATTCCTAATAAAGGAATTAGACAAACACAGAATAATGTAATGTACTTTTATAAATATTTTAACTTGTTGAAAAAAGTGCATAGTGTAGGAACATCTAAATCAAACTAGGAGCAGGGAAGGCTTTCTAGAAGAAGCTTGTTTTAGGTGAGTTTTAAAGACTAGGACAGGATAGGATGAGAAGGGGATTCCATGAAAAGCTGTTCTATGTATAAAGTCACTGTAGTGAAAACTTGAGAACCCACTTAAGGTAATTTACATAATAAGGAATGTAAGGCTATAAACACAGGGTCACTGTCCTAGCTTTCATCCCAAATCACTGAAAACTTGTTTTCTTTACTTGGATCTACCTCCTTTTCCTGACTAATAATAACTGAAGCATCCTGATCTTATAATTATAGCCCCTATATATTCCCTAATTCTGAAGATTATATATGCAATGACCTAATGGATATCACTGACTGGATGTCAAATTAGTATTTATAAAACTAAATTTTTAATTTTCTGCAGTAAATGTATTTCTTCCTAGATATTCCCCTCTTATTAACTGAAACCAGTACCTGTTATTGTTCAGACTACGTATCTCATTATTTTATTTCATTAACATTATTTAATGATACCTTTAGCAAATCCTACTGACTCTACCTTCAAAATATATCACAGTTTGGATCACATTCACTAGTTCCCTAATACCGCCCTTAATCCTCTGCAATAGCCTTCTGCCTTGTCTCTCTGTTTCCATTCTTTCCTTTTAACAATCTGTTCTTATGCAGTAGCCAAATAAGACTTTGAAATCTGATTCAGATTAATCCACTCCTCTCCTCAAAAACCCTCCAATGGATTTCTATTGCAAACTAAATAAAATCCAGTATTTCTACCTTGGGCTATCATACTTTTGATGATTTGTTCCAGGCTATCTCCCTAAACTTCTTTCTTATAATTTTCTGAATTAATTCTACTCCAACTTTATGCTATTACTCATATATGCAGAATGTTTTCCCATCTTCTTAGTTCCTTCTATTCTTTTATAGATGTTAATTTAAGAAACAGAAGCAATTTACTTATAAAATGATAAATATTGGGAAAAGGTGTATCATAATCTTAACTTTTAATTTATTCATTCAATCGGCAAATGTCTACAGAATACTTATATTGCATTGAGCCTTTCAAATAAGGCAGACATCCAGTTATCAAAAAGAGTCCACTAACTCATTTAGGCTCAGTGTCTATTACAGGAGCCATACCATCAAAGGACAGAAATGTTCGTGTTGACAGAAGAGTCACCTTCTCACCTTTTAAACTCCTACTTTTCCAGAAGGAGATATACCTTTTGAGGTCATAAGATGGCCAGTGACTTCATCAGATAATTTGTCTATTCATGGCCATGTCATTTAATTCTGACCCAAAACCTTCTAGTCTTTTCTTCCTCTTACTTTTCAATGAAACTGAAATTTCCTTGAGTAAGTCTCCATTTACTAGTTGACTTTTACATCTGCTTACAAATGTTTCATTCCTCACTCAATAGCCTTAATCAATATGCATGAAATCCAAAAAGTCATATTTTATTGCTTTTTTTTCATAAACCATTTTATTAATGCATATGTAGAATCTGTTTTATTTTACTCAGTGTATATAGCACTCATAATTTAGGAAATACATATGTAGAAAAATGTCATTATAAAATATATTTCTAAAGCATTTATATTTTTCTAAATCTAATTGTGAGGCTTTAAATAAGTGCTAGTCACCACTCTAAGTCATACTTTGCTCATTAATAAAATGAGATTGAGACAGAAACTTACTGAAATTTTGTGAGCATCTAATAAACTAAAACATATGAAAGTATATGTAGAACAGTGCCCAGACCAACGGGAAGTCAACCTGTTTTGTTATAAAGTAATTGAAGCTTCATTTTCTGCAAACTAGCAAGTGTAATAACTTTATATCCCTTTAAAATGTAGAACCACATGGTTGGAAAAGAAATCTTTCATTCCATTAGTTCTATTGAAATAAACAAACAAAAAAAGGAGTGAAATTATATAGCCTTGAAAGAACACCTATTTGTTATGCAAAATTATGTATCAAATGCTATGTCTATGATTAAATTATATATATACTTCCTCCTTAGAGTAACAAATATTATTATCCCAATTTTATAGTTGGAAAAGCTGAGTTTCAGCATAGTTATTTTTCTCAAGATTGCATACTTTTAAGTGACAGAACTAGATGGAACATAATTTTGATTGACATCAAAATCCCTGTGTGTCAAGCAGAAGGTTTTTCAACTTTTCAATTCTTATAAGCTTAAGTGACATACATTCTTACATGATAAGAAAATTAACATAATCACAAAGCCTGGTTTCAAGGATTAACTGTTAAAATCTTACCTTTTGAAGCCTTGTTACAATCTGAAGGATGACTTTTTAATTAACACATAAAGACCTGGAAATTCCTCCTCTAATCCAACATGACAAACGAAGGCAGAAACCTGCGTTTTTCCTTGAGAATAGGTTGGATTTCATAGATCTATATCCATCAATTTCTTCCCAGCTACTTCCGAATATTCTGTAACATTATTTGCATTATCAATCTATTTGAA
The DNA here is from genome assembly GCF_015220235.1 of Choloepus didactylus. Taxonomy (NCBI): domain Eukaryota; kingdom Metazoa; phylum Chordata; class Mammalia; order Pilosa; family Megalonychidae; genus Choloepus; species Choloepus didactylus. The sequence goes on from NC_051327.1 coordinate 45,589,677, forward strand.
AGAATTGCATGATGCAAACAGAAAAAGATGTTTTCATTTGTTAGAATAATTAATTAAAAAGGCAAATTCTATATCTGCATAAGACGATAGAATTAAACATTTACAAGGGAATTTTTTCCAAGTAACTTCTTTTCTGAAATATTTAAAAAAGAAAAATACAGTTTAGATTTTTCCCCATTTAATTCTATTGTATTGAATTGGCCAAACTAGTTGTACTTGAGATTTTGGGAGTTTTGGTATGACACAAAGCAGTCGTGCTTTAGATTTTATGTATATTATTGTATCTTTTTTTTATATAATGTTTTAATCTTAATGAAGCATCTCATGAAGCAGTTATAACAGTTTTTAAAAAGATAATGATTTTCCCCAATAGAGGTAAAGAAGAGAGGACCTTTTATCCCTTCTAACTGCAGCATTTAATTTTGAGTTTTCTGCAATTGGAGTATGTCCAATATTGCTTCATGCTTAATTACATTCTCTGGGATTTCCCATGCAATTTTTAAAGAATGTATGAAGAAGCTGCTAGACCAATCACATAATTGGAGCTAGAGTGACGTAACATGGAGAAAAAAAAATAGTTTCAGAAAATTATAAGAGTAATAACAATCTAGAATAAAGTACCAACCATTCATTTATTGCAATAAGATGCATGCCCCTTATTTTCCCATTTTACCATAGCATATACTTCTTTCTTTTTATTTAATGCTCAATTGATTTTGCCAGTAGGAAATGTTAAAATTTACTCTCCAACTTACATGTAATAACTAACAATTTCTCCAAATATTCATTTAAAAATTTTTTTTGAGAACTTGTAATGTGCCAGGTGTTATGCTATGAGCTACAGATACATTTAATAAAAAAAGAAAAAAAGAATCAGGAAAAGATCCTGCCTGCATTGACCTTCTTTCTTGTAATAGAGTCAGGAAATAAATAAGGGAATGACTGAAAAAAAAGTAGTTATTGTCTGTGATAAGTTTTATAAAGAAAACAGAGTACTATGGCAGAAAACAAGAGGGAGAATTCTACATTTAGAATAGGTAGGCAGAGAAAGCTGCTTACAAAGATGATATTAAGTGGAGAGTTAAAGGATGAGATGTTGCTAGCATGGGAAGTACTTTTACACATGGAAGGACCAACTCTGAAAAGAATTTGGCAAGTTCAAGACACTGAAAGGTCAGTGTGTCTGGAGGGTAAATAGGAGAGGGGCAAAATAGAACAAACTGAGGTTTAAGAGATGAATAGGAAACAAAAACTGAGGGCAATATAGACCTTGGTAATGGATTTGGATTGTAGTTAAAATCCTTTTAAAGTGAAAGTAAATAAAATTAGACACGCAATTTGTAATTGAGAAGGCTTCCATCTAACCAACAATCTCAAAATTAAGGTAGAAGAGCTACTCGAGAATTGCAACCAAATCATAGGCTATACTATTCTAGTCCCAGAAGGTTAGAGGTTATCCTATTCATTTGTCTTTCTACTTCAGCATTAAGCACAATGCCTTGCAAGCAGATATTCTATAAAAATCACATGAACATATGAATATTACTCTCTATGGTATCAACTGAGATAATTTTCCTTGGGGTCCTTTATGTCTGCTTTTTTCCCTATGTCTAGGGCAAACAGAAACAAGGATACTCTTAAGTTTTGTAGAAATAAAGAACTACTTATGGAGTAAATTATATAAACTCTCATGCGTGAATTGTAGTGAACATTAGTGGTGTGTGTCCACTAAAAACTCTTTTGAAGGCATCCCACATATTTTGTTAATTTCCTAACATGTGAACCCATTTTCCAAACATAAAATTCAAGAAACTGCATTTCCCAGTCTGCTTTGCTACCAGGGTGCAGACACATGACTTGAGTTCTGCCTACCAGGTACATCTGTGCAAGTCTTGGAGTTGGAAATTAGTGATACGAGGCTGGGTCCTGGTGAGGGCTCAACAGAAACTAGGGCAGTTCTGGAGTCAGGGTAAATGGTAGCCACTTGCCCTTTTGGCCAGAGTCAGCAGAGCTGTGGCTTCAGCAGCAGCAGCTCCCTTAGCAGGCCAGTCCTGTCACAAGGGTTTCTGAATGTGGTTCTCTGTGGCTCAATCCGAACTCTGTGACTCCAGCCCTTCCAAGGAGTTTTTAAGCAATTTAATTGTATATAGCAAATCCCTTCTAATTAAACTAGTAATGATTCTGAGTCCTTACTGAAAACCTTGGTTTTATACCAAACTAACCTAAATTTCTCCATTTCAATTCATACTGAGCTTGGAATGTCAGCAATTTCAAAAGCATTCCAGTTAACCAGGGTCATTTTTACAAATGCATTTACTTTTCAGAAGGTTAAGTGAAGCCAACGGCCATTTATTCAGGAAATGCTTATTAAGCTTTTTTTTTTTTTTTTTTTTCCTTTGCCAATCTTTTTTGTAGTTTCTGGAAATGGAGTAGTTAACTAAACAGACAATGCCTCTACTTTTATGGAGTTTACAATCCATTTGGTGGAGGGGGATACAATGAACAGATTGTAAAAATAATGTAAAAAAAATGTAACAGGGTGATGTGATAAACAGTAACTTAAGGTGATAGAGGATGGCTTCACAATGATGGTTAAGAACGTCCTCTAGAAACAGAACACTTTATTTTTCGCACTTTTCACTCTCAGGACTTATCTTAATTATTTATATGTTTAATTATTTTGTCTCTATATCTCTACACTTGAAAGTGTTTGAAAATTTAGAGTCTGGAGCCGAACTACAAGGGTTCAAATCCCACCTCAGTTATCCACTAGGTTGTGACCTTGGGTAATTTATTTGAACTGTAGACTGAGTAATGGCAAGTCAGAAATGTGAAGATCTAGAGGAGGAGCTGCAAGAAAAAGCAGCACGAAGGCCAAAAAGCCAGGACAAGGCCATTGTGAACAGAGCACAGTGAACATAGGAGAGGAGAGTGGGGCCAGATGAGGCCACAGAGATGTGTATTTGGGTGGGGAGCAGTTGTGTAGGATCCTCTAGACTCAAGAAAATGTTACTAAGAATTTAGTAAGTTTTGGTTAAACAGATAGCTTTCCTCCTACCAATCAGGTTAATTCAGCTGCTCAAGGTCAATATAGGGCATTTATATGGGAAAACATTTTTTTGATTAAAAGAAAAAGTAGCCCATGAAGAGGAAAAGTGGAGATCAGTATAGTGGACTGCACCAAGGAGTCCACCAAAGAGAGAGACTACCAGAAAAAACGCACAAATTTTTCTGAACAAAGAAGGTTGCTGGAGGAAATGTGTTATTTATCTTCATTCTGATTTGAATTTAAAGCTGAATTAATAATAATACATTTAAGTTTGTTGGTGAACTTTGAGTCAGAATAGAGGAGTGTGGAGAGTGATACTCATTCAGGTCAAATACAATTCCCCTTCTTGTGACCATAAAAACCTCTCTAATGGTTTTACTCCAGTCCTTTCAACTCTTTTGCTCTCATCCCTGGACATGTCAGGTAAATACTGTAAATTCTCTCTTGGGTCTTCTTTGAACACTCAATCTAAAGTGGCCCCTTCCTTGAGTCACTGTTTCTCTCATCACTTATTTCATTAATTTTTAGTACTTTTCACTCTAAGAATGTATCTTGATTTTTAGTGCTTGCTTATTGTTGCCTATATCTTTCTGATAGAAAATGTTTTAAAATGCAGGCTCTGGAGCCAAACCACATTTGTTCAAATCCTACCTCAGGCACTCACTAGCTTCTGACAGTAGGTAACTTATTTAAATTATGCAAGCTTCAGTTAATTATTCTGGAATCAGGAATAATATTACCTATTTCATAAAGCTATGATAAGGGCTAAATAAGACAATGTTAAATGGAGTAAACATTGACTGGTTCTGATCTATCTCATAGTTCCAACAGGCTATGTTTAATAAACGTGACTCTTTATTGTCTCCTTCACTTCTTCATCTGTCTCATTTCTGTCTGACTTTTAAAATATTCTTTTGCATTGTAATCAATAAATAATAGTTTATCTTACAAATATTATTATTCTATAGCTTTCTTATTTGTCACAAAAATTTCATTAAATTTTGGGATCTTTATCTGATTTTGACTTAGGAGACATTTACATCTTTAAGGTGACTTCTCATCCATCCTGCATAAATTTTATTGGGTTTACTCTCAAAATTCTTAATGTTCTTCATGGCCTCCTAAGATAATGTTGGGAATTGAATTATCTCATCTACAAAGGACGTGTTCAAGTTCTAACCCCATGGCTGTGGGTGTGAACCCATTTATAAATAGGACCTTTGAAGATATTAACTAAGATGTAGCCAAAATGAATGTGGGCAGACCTTAATCTAAAATGTTGAGGTTCTTATTAACAAAAGAATTTGGACACCAAAGTTGAAGCCAGAAGTTAATAAAAGCCAGAGGAGGGAAAGTTTGCCATGTGAAGACAGAGGCAGGTATCAGAGTGATGCATCTATAAGCCAAGGAATCCCAAGTATTAGCAGAAAGCCAGCATGGTACAGACCCAAGAGAAAGCATGTCCTCCTGTTTTGATGTTGGACTTCTAGCATCCAAAACTGAGCCAATTTTCCCACTGTTTAAGCCAACCAGTATGTGGTATTGTCATATCACCTCTACAAAATGAAGACAGATAATATCTACATTCAATTGAACAATAAATCATAGAATATTTTAAAAGTCAGACAGTAATGAGACAGATGAAGAAGTGAAGGAGACAATAAAGAGTCACATTTATTAAACACTATTGAGAATCAGGCTTTTGCCTGGATTCTTTGAACATTTTACCTAATCCAATGCTTAATATATCCCTAGGATGTATGTATTATTATATCATTATACTTATGCTCTTGGATTAAAATAAGCCTGTGAGAGACTGTGTAATGTATTAAGTGTGACACAAACTGATAAAATGGAATTCAATTCCTGTTCTGTTAACTCTGAAACCCTAACTCTTTCCACATCATATGAAAGATGGTTGTCTATAGGACTTTCAGAGACTGAAAATATCCTTAAAATCAATCATATTCTTACATAAAGTTTCAGAGAAAAGTTATGTGGCATAGGATTGGGGCCAGGACAAGATACACAGATGCTCGGACCCACATGGAATGAGGCTCCTGCTATTTCTACAAGAGACAGCATCACTAGCCTGATGGAACGAGGAGATAGATCAGCACGTCAGTTTATTCCATTTAAAAAATACTTATATAATGTTTACTTTATGCCAGGGACTATTATAACATTTCCTGGGAAGATTTGGACTCAGGACTTTCTTACTCAGATGATATGCCCTTAAGCATCATAATATCTTAAACCCTACAACATATTCCTCCAAAATGTGCATACAACATATGATACAGAAAATCTTCACACATGAAAACAAGGCTCCCAATGTGAATGAATGGTTAAGATAGTGGTAACAAGGAGTTTTAACCAATCATGAAGCAAGAATATATGTTAGGGAGGAGGAGCTAAGATGGCGGCATGGAGAGGAGTGGAAGACTGTTAGTCCCCCCCAGAACAATTCATAAATGACCAAAAAACTGGTAAGTAACCTGGAATAACTGTGGGGAGACAAACATGACTGTCCACTCATCATCCACCAACCTGAATTGGGAGGAATGCCCGAGACTGCAGCATAAAATCTGTAAGTAAAACTGTGGACCCCCTCTGACAGCCAAGAGCCGAGAGCCCCTCCCTCACAGAAGCCTTGTGGTGCTAGAGAGCAGCACTCTCTCAGCACAGCTCCAACTGGGGTTTTAATGTTAACTGCTCAATACAGACAGGGAATCCTCAACAAGCAGACAGAGGCTTTTGGTGACAACTGACCTTGGGAGAGTTGGGGGACATATCTGTCTCAGGACGGGGAGCCTAGAGGATTGGGTGCTATCTCTGGCTGACAGGTGAACCTGGGAGCTTTTCATCCCATTGTCTCTCTGTAGAGAAAACCTCAGCCATTTTCAGTCCACAGCACTTTACAGTAAAGACAGCCTCAGCCATTTTAAAATCAAAACACTTTGATCAGCAGAGTCAGAGAAACAAAGAACTTATCGATATGTAGTGACCTCTCTGGAGGGGGCATAGCTTCCCAAGAGGAAAGGGAGGGGCCCAGCTCTACTGCCTGCCTTTCCGGAACCAGACCCCAAAGCATGGGGGAGGAGAGCCACAGGCCACACCCTCTTACACCAGCCAGTGACAGGCTGACAGGTGCACCTGCTGGGCAGAAAAGCACAGGTGTATCAATCCTCTTAAGAAAAACCATCAGGGAAACCAGATACTGAATATTTCCTCCTTCTGTGACCTGAGCCTGTTCTTGTCTGGGAAAACCTGATTGGGGTGGCCTAGGAGGTCAGATGCCTAGACAACAGAAAACTACAACCTACACTAAGAAAAATGAAGTTATGGCCCAGTCAAAGGAAGAAATGTACACTTCAACTGAGATACAGGAATTTAAACAACTAATGCTAAATCAATTTAAAAAGTTTAGAGAATATGTTTCAAAAGAGATACAGGCTGTAAAGAAAACACTGGGCATACAGAAGGCAGAAATTGAAAGTTCAAAAAAACAACTAGTAGAATCTATGGAAATGAAAGACACAACACAAGAGACAAAAGACACAATGGAAACTTACAACAGCAGACCTCAAGAGGCAGAAGAAAACACTCAAGAACCGGAGAACAAAACACCTGAAAGCTGACACACAAAGGAGCAGATGGAGAAAAGAATTAAAAAAATGTGAGCAATGTCTCTGGGAACTTAAGGATGAAACAAAGTACAATAATGTACGTATCATTGTGCATTCCCAGAAGAAACAAAGTACAATAATGTACGTATCATTGTGCATTCCCAGAAGGAGAAGCGAAGGGAAAAGGGGCAGAGGCAATAATAAAGGAAATAGTCAATGAAAATTTCCCATTTCTTATGAAAGACATAAAATTACAGATCCAAGAAATGCAGCATACTCCAAACAGAATAGATCTGAATAGGCCTATGCCAAGACATTTAATAATGAGATTATCAAATGTCAAAGACAAAGAGAGAATCCTGCAAGCAGCAAGAGAAAAGTGATCCATTACATACAAAGGAAGCTTAATAAGACTATGTGTGGATCTCTCAGCAGAAACCATGGAGGCAATAAGGAAGTGGTGTGATATATTTAAGATACTGCAAGAGAAAAACCGCCAACCAAGAATCCTATATCCAGCAAAGCTGTCCTTCAAATATGAGGGAGAGCTCAAAATATTTTCCAACAAACAATGAGAGACTTTGTGAACAAGACACTCGCCCTACAGGAAATACTAAAGGGAGGACTACAGAGTGATAGGAGAAGACAGGAATGCATGGTTTGGAACACAATTTGGGGAGATGGTAGCATAGCAACGTAAGTACACTGAACAAAGATAACTATGAATACGGTTGAGAGAGGAAGGTTGGGAGTATGTGAGACACCAGAAGAAAGGAGGAAAGATAAAGAATGGAACTGTGTAACTTGGTGAAATCTAGAGTGTTCAATGATTGTGATAAAATGTACAAATATGTTCTTTTATGAGAGAGAACAAGCAAATGTCAACCTTGCAAGGTGTTAAAAATAGGGAGGCATTGGGGGAGGGAGGCAATCAAAATAAACTAGAGATTGTAACTAACACAATCATTGTATTATGCTTCCTTTAATGTAACAAAGGCGATATACCAAGGTAAATGCAGATAAGGGGAGGGATAGGGGAGGCATGTTAGACGCTTGACATTGGTGGTGTTACCTGACTCTTTACTCTTCTTTGATTTAAGGTTATTTTTCCTTTTGCTGCTTCCTAGCTGTCAAGGGATGCTCGATGAGACAAAGTGCAAACCTCTCAGCAGAAACGATGAAGGAAAGAAGGCAGTGATGTGAAAAATTTCAGATACTGAAAGCGAAAACTGACAAACAAGAATTATATATCCAGCAAAATGTTCTTCAAAAATGAGGAAGAGTTTAAAATATTTACAGATAAGGAGAAACTGAGAGAGTACATGAAAAAGACCTGCTCTACAAGAAATACAAAAGGAAGAGCTACAGATAGATAGAAAAAGACAGGAGAGATAGGCTTGGAGAAGAGTGTAGAAATGAATAATAATGGTAAGTGTAACTAATAGGGTAAAAAGAGAGAAAAAATATAAGATATGACATGTAAAATCCAACAGGCAAAATGGATGAAAAAAGTACTGCCTTTACAATAATGACTTTAAATGTTAATGGATTAAATTCCTTAGTCAAAAGAGATAGATTGGCCAAATAGATATAAATACAGGATCTATCTATATAGTAGCTACAAGAGACTCATATTAGACTTAAGGACAAAAATATTTTGAATGTGAAAGGTTGGAAAAAGATATTTCATGCAAATAACAACCAGAGCAGAGCAGGGGTACCTATACTAATATCAGACAAACTAGAATTCAAATGAAAATCAATTAAAAGGGATAAAAGATACTATGTATTAATAAAAGGGAAAAATTATCAAGAAGACATAACAATCATAAATATTTGTGCACTGAGCCAGAGTACCCCAAAATGCATGAGGCAAACACTGATGATACTGAAAGGAGAAGTAAACACCTCTACAATAATATTTGGAGACTTCAATGCACCACTCTTATAAATGGATAGAACATCTAGACAGAGGATCAACAAGGAAACAGAATTGTTGAATTTTACAATAAATGAGCTAGACATGACAGACATTTATAGAATACTACACCCCACAAGAGCAGGATACACATTTTTCTCTAAGGCTAATCATCATTCTCTAGGATAGGTCACATGTGTCACAAAGCAAGTCTTGACAAATTTAAAAATATTGATATTATACAAAACACTTTCTGAGATCATAATGGAATGAAATCAGAAATCAATAACAGGTTGAAGGCTGGAAAATTCACAAATATATGGAGACTTAACAACACAGTCAAAGAACCAGTGTATCAGTTAAGAAATTACAAGAGAAATCAGTAAATGACTCATGGCAAATGAATATGCGAACACACATATCAAAACAGATAGGATGCAGCCAAGACAGTGCTTAGAGGGAAATTTATTGGCCCTAAAGGCCTATATTAAAAAAGAAGAAAGAGCAAAAATTAAGCAATTAACTGCTTACCTGGAGGAACTAGAGAAAGAATCACAAACTAATCCCAAAGCAATCAGAAGGAAAGAAATAACAAAGATTGGAGCAGATATAAATGAAATTGAGAACATGAAAACAATGGAGAGATTCAACAAAACCAGAAGATGGTTCTTTGAGAAAATCAATAAAATCAATACACCGTTAGCTAGGAGACAAAGAAAAGAGAGAAGATGCAAATAACTAAAATCAGAAATGGAAGGGGGGGGCATTACTGACCACACAAAAATAAAGGAGATAATCATAGTATACTATGAGCAACTATACACTAACAAACAAGACAACTTAGATAAAATGAACAACTTTCTAGAAAAGCATGAACACCCAACATTGACTCGAGAAGAAATAGAAGAACCAATCACAAGTAAAGAGATTGAATCAGTCATTTGAAAATTCCCCAAAAATAAAAGTCCATGGTCAGATGGCTCACATGTGAATATTACCAAGCATTCAAGAAAGAATTAGTACCAATACTCTCAAACTCTTTAAAAAAATTGGTGAGGCAGGAAAGCTACCTAATTCATTCTATGAAGCCAACATCACCCTAATACCAAAGCCAAAGACAATACAAAAAAATTGCAGACCTATCTCTTTAATGAATATAGATGCAAAAATCCCAAACAAAATAATTGAAAATTGAACCCAACAGCACATTAAAAGAATTAAACAACATGACCAAGTGGCTTTTATTCCAGGTATTCAATAATAGTTCAACACAAGAAAATCAAATAATGTGATACACCACATTAATAAATCATATTGAGACTATCACGATGATCCTGATTGATGCATAAAAGGCATTTGACAAAATCCAACATTGTTCTTGATGAAAACACTTCAAAGAATAAGAATAGAAGGAAGTTTTCTCAATATGATAAAGGGAATATATGAAAAACCCACAGCTAACATTATATTCAATGGGGAAAGACAGAAAGCAATCCCAGTAAGAGCAGGAACAAGACAAGGATCCCTACTGTCACCATTGTTATTCAACATAGTGCTGGAAGTTCTAGCTAGAGCAATTTGGCAAGAAAAGAAATAAAAATCATCCAAATTGGAAAGGAAGAGGTAAATCTTTCACTCTTTGTAGATGACATCATCCCATATGTAGAAAATCCTGAAAAATTTACAGCAAAGCTATTAGAGCTAATAAATGAGCACAGCAAAGTGGCAAGGTATATGATCAACAAGTAAAAATCAGTAGTGCTTCTATGCACTATTAAGGAGCAATCCGAGGAAGAAATCAAGAAAAAATCCATTTTCAATAACAATCAAAAGAATTAAGTATTTAAGAATAAATTTAATCAGGTAAATAAAAGACACATATGCAGAAAACTACATAAAATTGCTAAAAGAAATCAAAGAAGACATAAATAAATGGAAGGACATACCATGTTCATGGATTGGAAGACTTAATATAGTTAAGATGTCAATACTACTCAAATTGATTTATAGATCCAATGCAATACCAATTAAAATCTCAACAACTTACTTTGCAGAAATAGGAAAAAAACAATAATCAAATTTATTTCGAAGAGCATGACACCACAAACAGCTAAAAATAACTTGAGAAAGAAAAATGAAGGGGGATGTCTCACACAACCTGACTTTACAGGATATTACAAAGCTACAGTGGTCAAAACAGCATGGTACTGGCATAAAGATAGATATTCTGACCAATGTAACCAAATTGAGTGTTCAGAAATAGACTCTCTCATCTACAGTCAATTGATTTTTGTTAAGGTGTCCAAGTTCACTAAACAGGGAGAGAACAACCTCTTCAAAAAAAAAAAAAAATGGTGCTTTGAGAATTGGATATGCATTTCCAAAAGAATGAAAAAGGACCCCTATCTCAGATGACATACAAAAATTAACTCAAAATGGATCAAAGACCTAAACATTAGTGTTAAGATCATTAGACTTCTACAAGAAAATGTAGGGAAATATTTTAAAGATCTTGCAATAGGAGGTGTTTTCCTAGACCTTATACCCAGAACACAAGCAATAAAAAAAGAAATTGCTAAATGGGATCTCCTAAAAATCAAACACTTTTGTGCATCAAAAAACTTTGTCAGGAAAGTAAAGACATTCCATAGTAGCCTATGAAACCACATTTTGGATATTGTTTTAATATCCAGAATATATAAAGAGATCTTACAACTCAACAATACAAAGAAAAACAATCCAATTTAAAAATGAGCAAAAGACACAGCCAGACATTTTTCTGAATAAGAAATACAGCTGGCTCCAAAACATGAAAAGATGCTCAATTTCAGTTGCTATTAGGAAAATGCAAATCAAAACCACAATGAGATATCATCTCACACATATTAGAATGGCCATTATAAACAAAACAAAACAAAACAAAAACAGAAAATTACAAGTGCTGGAGAGGATGTGGAGAAAGAGGCACACTTATTCACTGTTTGTGGGAATGTAGTATGGTGCAACCACTCTGGAAGGCAGTTTGGTGGTTCCTCAAGAAGCTAAGTATAGAATTACCATATAATCCAGTAATTCCAGTATTAGGAATATACTCAGAGGAACTGAAGGCAGAGACATAAAAGGACATTTGTACACCGATGTTTGTAGTGGCATTATTCATGATGGCCAAGAGATGGAAACATGTGAATGAACCTTGGGACATTGTTGAAGAACATTAGACTGAAACAAAAGGACAAATACTGTATGGTCTCACTAACATGAACAAACTACAATGATCAAATTCTGAGAGTTAAAGTTGAGAACATGTGATATCAGGGGATAGAAAGAGGGTGGAGATTGGCATTTGATTCTGAAAGAGTATAGAATGTTCAACAGGATTGATTGCAAAGGTCTAGAAATGGGTAGCCGGATACGTTGTGATGGTAGCACAAAATTGCAAGTATAATGAACAAAGCTGAGTGTGAGTATGGCTGAAAGAGAAAGGCTATGGGCAAGTATGCCTCCAGATGGAAAGATAAAGGATAAAACCTGGGACTGTATATTTTAGAAAAATCTAGAGTAGAGAATGATGGTGATTAAATGTACAAATATAAGAAATTTTTTTACATGAGGGGGAATAAATGAATGTCACCATTGTAAGAGATTGAGAATAGGATGGTAAATGTAAAAAGCACAATCAGTGCAAACTAGGGTCTAGAGTTAAGAGTAACATTGTAATATTCTACCCCTAATTGTTACAAAGGCAGTATACCAAATTTAAAAGTAACAGGGGGATATAAAGAAGGGGTATGGGGTTCTAGTCATTGTTGCTGTTTTTCTTTTTTCTTTTTTTATTCTTTTTTTTTTCTTTTCTTTATTTACAGAAGAAATGGATATGTTCTCACATAGACTGTTATGGTGAAAGCATAAATGTGGTTATACTGGGAGTCATTGTTCACTTAGGATGGATTTTATAGGGTGTGAATAAAACTATTTATAAACTAAACAGAAAGATACAAGTGTTGGAGAAGTTGTGGAAAGAGATATACCTATTCACTGTTGGTAGGAAGGTAGAATGTTGCAGCCCCTTTGGAGGGCAGTGTGGCGGTTTCACAGGAGCCTGGGTATAGGGATATCATGTGATCATGCAACACAGTTATTAGGTATATACTTGGAGGAACTGAAACCAGAGACAGGAATCAACATTTATACATTTGTGTTCATGGTGGCATTATTCACTATTTACAGAGGAGTTGGCCTAAGGGTACATCAATGGTACATAAAATGGAAGGGCATTTTATGGTGTACACATACTATGGAATATTGAGTGGCTGCAAGAAGGAATGAAGTTGTGAGGCATGCAACCAGGTAAATGAACCTTATAAGGCCTTATGTTGAGTGAAATAAGCCAGAAATGAAAGGACAAATATTTTATGGTCTTTCTAATATAAACTAAATATAATGAGCAAACACTGAGAATTGAATTCAAGAACACAGGTTATCAGGGGACAGAAAATGGGTGGAGATTGGGAAATCAATGAGTTAGGAGTACATAATGTTCAATAAGCCTCGTTGTAAAGGCTCCTAGATTGTAAGCTCTTAGAGCAGTCACATCTCTTTCTGAGTTTTAATTGTTATTTCTAAATTTTGAAATGCTGAGTTCTTTGGGTATAGCCTGGCAGTTCCCTGGGAACTTTGTGTATCTTTGTGACACCTAAGACCCAGAGGTAGAGTTCTGCAGCTCTGAGAGGCAGCATTATTCCATACAGCAACTACTAAAGAAGCTGAAAAGGAAACCAGACTTCAATTAGAGGTATGAATGAAGCAGACTTGCTTAGGAATACAGTGTAAAAGATGATATTGATTGTATTTTAAAACTTCAAATTCTGTATGAGACTAATGGAAGAGATGCTTATTTGGTAAACAATTTAAATTTTCTGTAGCACACTAATTTAAACTGTATGATCAGTTTATTTAAACAGCATAGTTACACGGAGCTTAGCATAGGGAATGAGATCCTGTTATTCTGTACAGGTTCATGTAATAACCAGATACATTCCAGAGTATTTGGACAGAAAATAAAAAGGTATTTGCAGAGTTCCCTTAAGCAATAGGAGGAAAATGTGGAAATATTAAACTTCCCCACCTGGGGAACTGCTGATACTCTCTCAAGCATTAGGGGTTCCCAACTCAATAAGCCAAGCTCTCAGTCTTGGGGCTTGCCCTTATGAAACTTACTCTCACAAAGGAGAAGCTGAGCATACTTATAATTATGCTTAAGTGTCACCCCCGGAGAACCACTTTTGTTGCTCAGATGTGACTTCTCTCTAAGCCAATTCTGCAAATAAACTAACTATCCTACCCCCTACATGGGATATGACTTTCAGGGGTATAAGTCTCTATGGCAATGTGGGACAAGACTCCTAGGGATGAGCCTGGCCCTGGCATCATGCGATTGAGAATGCCTTCTTAACCAAAAGGGGGAAAAGAAAATGAAACAAAACAAGTTTCAGTGGCTAAGAGATTTCTAATAGAGTTGAGAAGTCATACAGGAAGTTACTCAGATGCATTATATAGACATTCCTTTTTAGTTTCAAGTGTATTAGAATAGATAGAAGGAAATATCTGAAACTGTTGAAATGGATTCCAATAGCCTTGATCCTTGATGATGATTGTATAACTATATAGCATTTATGGGGTGACCATTTGATTGTGAATACCTTGTGACTGACACTTCCTTCATCCAGTGTATGGCCAGATGATTAATAAAATACAGACCAAATAAAAAAACAAATAAATAAATAATAAGGGGGAATAAAGTGTATGGGATGTTTTGGGCATTCTTTTTATTTTTATTTCTATTTGTGTGTGTGTGTGTGTTGGAGTAATGACTATGTTCTAAAATTGATTGTGGTGATGAATGTGTGACTATATGATGACACTGTGAACCATTGATTGTATTCTTTGGATGGATTATATGGTGTGAATACATCTCAATAAAATTGCATTAAAAAACCCATCAACAAACTAAAAGGGGAGAAAAGAAAGTTGATTACTTATATTATTTCCTTTCTGGTAAATCATGTTTTAATTATACTGCAAGAAATGAAGAGTGCATTTTTTAAAAGATAAATCTCTATTATTTATCAGAATTCTCTACCAACATCATTATTATTAATTAAAAATAAGTGACTCTTCCTTGAAATTCACTCATTTTACAAATATTTGCATAGTATCTAATCATTATCAATTCACAGAACCTTCTCAGTTATACAATAGAATCAGTCATTAATTCAACAGCTAATCATAATTAATATCAGGTCCTTTGTGGATAGATTCATAAATCCTAAGACTTTGCAGTAATTAATGGAAATGAAATTAAAAGGATTGAGAAGTACAGTAATAAGCAGTAATATGCAGTAATATGCAATTATTTTTAATGTTCCCTGTACACTATTATACTTTAGTTATTGCCCTGGAAAAAGAATATCTGGAAAAAAAATGTCAGTAGTGTAAAAATCTTTCACTGGTTTAAAAAAGGGTAAATCCTATGCATAGGATTGTAGTGAGATTTAAATTATTGTAGATCTTCTATTACATTTGTTCCTGCATGCTCTTACTGAGAGTATTAGTAAAGAAAACTCAAAAGAAAAATGTCTTTGAATATCACCACAGTGCAAAGATTCTAAAAACTTATGCTAAGTGAAGAAAATAGGAGAATGAGGGAAACAAGAATAAATGCCAAAAAGAAAGATCTTCAATGGTTTGTGGTTCCTCAGAAAGCTAAGTGTAGAGTTGTCCTATGATCCAGCACTCCTGCTACCAGTATATACCCAGAAGAACTAAAAGCAGGGACATGAACAGACATTTTTGCACACTAATGTTCATAGCAGCATTATTCACATTTGCCAAAAGTGGAAACAATCCAAGTGTCCACCAACAGAGGAATGGATAAACAAAATGTGGTATATTTAAACAATGGAATATTATTCAGCAAGAAAGAATGAATTTCTGAAGCAAGCAACCACATGGATGAAGCTTGAGTACATTTTGTTGAGTGAAATGAGTATTAAGACACAAAGGACAAATATTCTATGATCTCACTAATATGAAATAATTTTACTATGTAAACTCATGGGCATAGGATAGTATAGGTTACCAAGAGATAGAATGAGGCTAGAGAATGGTGTGTGTTTGCTTAAGATGGGCATAATTTTTAATTAGGTTGAATTTAAATGAGTGGAAATTGATAGAGGTGATGGTAGCACATTATTATGAGTATAAATAACAGTGCTACTTTGTGTGTGAATGTGGTTGACAGGGGAAGTTTAGAGTCACATATTACAACAGAAGGAAAGCCAGAGGTTAAAACATGGGACTGTGTAACTCAGTGAATCTGGTGGTGGATGATGACTGTGATTAACAGTACAAATATAAAAAAAAATCTCTTCTGTGAACTAGAACAAATGTACAAAACTATTAAAAGGAGTCAATAATAGAATGGTATATGGGGAAAATGTACCTATTGCAAACCATGGACTATGGTTAACAGTAATATCATAATATTCTTTCATCAACAGTATCAAATTTTACTGCACAAAAGCTCATGATAAATGATGAGGCGGGGAAATGGATGGGATGTTTTGGGTTTTCTCTTTTTTTTTCCTGGAGTAATGAAAATGCTCAAAAATTGTGGTGATGAATACACAGCTATGTGATGATACTGTTGAACCATTGAATGTATACTTTGGATTGACTGTATGGTGTTAGAATATATCTCAATAAAATTGCATTTAAAAACATACACACACAAGAAAAGTCTTCAGATTAAAAAAACAAATACATAAAAGAGTTATCTACTAAAGAAATCCTTGAAGATTTAATCATTGTTTTGTACCCCTGCTTTTTGCTTTGTTTTTGTTTGATTCATTCATATATTTTATAAATCCATTTTCCACAATGTAGAATCAGAATTTGACTCTTAAAACTGAGGGTGGAGTTTTCTAGAAAACTGTAAACCCAGATCACTATTCAAATAAATGGTTTTCAGGATGTTTTTTCTTCTTGGACTTACGAGCTGCTCATTTTTATATTTATTGTGCTGGCCAATGTTAGGTATCATAAAGCATTTACCAATGAGGAAAGGTGAAACAAAGAAAGAAAGAGAGAAAGGAAGAGAAAAGAGAACAATTCATCCAAGAACAACTTATTTTTCAAGAATTACGCACATTGTAATATTACCAATAATTGCTAGACTTGAAATCCATCATTTTACTTAACCCTCTTGTTGATCATGGGCTTTATTAATAACATTTAGGAAAAATATGGACAAACAAGTAAGTCATAGGTTGTTCTTACATGCAAACTGGTCAGGAGAGAGAGGTCATTTTTTTTCCCACAACCCAGAATAGAGGATTATAAACTACTGGCTTGCCAATGCTTGGCTCTTAGCAGAATTATTAATTCTTAAAATAAACTCTCTCTTGGTTTTCTTCAATCCAGTGTGAGTGCAATTACAGTCACAGTCATACTAACTTAGTGAACTGAAAGTCACAGGGTTTCTGGAAGAGAAAAACCCAAAGCAAAAAAAGAAAAAAAAAAAAAGGGAGATTAAAATTGTTCAATGTTTCTCAGTTAATTCACTGCAGGCTTTTTTGTAGATATCCTTTACCATATTAAATATTTTCCTTCTATTCCTATATTGCTACAAGTTTTTATGAAAAATGGATGTGAATTTTATCAGTGATTTTATATATACATTGAGATGATCATTTATTTTTTTCTTTTATTTTCTTTATTGGTGAAATATATTGACTGATTTTCTAATGGTAAACCAATCCTACATTTCTTTAGTAAATATGGTATGGTCATGATATAGCATCCTTAAAAAAATAGGTTTGTGATATCACCAAAAATGGCAGAGAAAGGAACTACAAAAGCCTATTGCTCAATTAAAACGATGATAAAAATGTCATAAAATAGAGTCAACATTTGTTTGGAACTCTGGAACATAATCGCAAACACAACAACCAGGAGAATGCTTAATGAAGAAGGAATTTGATAAATTTAATTATAGCCTTGAATCATTTTAACTTCCCACCAGTCGTTCCCTACTGCCATCTCAGCAGCAGGCCACATTCCTGGTGTACTGAGAACAAACACACCTTGACTAGAAACAATTGTGGACATGCATTTTAACATGATGATGGCTCTGTGAAGAATTGACTCCGGAGGTTGCCTTTGTCATTCATGCCTTGGGAAGTTCTCAAGGCTGGGAAGCCCCTTGCATCACCTTTTTTAAAGAACCAAAGGCAAACACAGTGGCTGCAGCTGCCTAAGGCAATGAATAACACAGATGGAGAAAGCAGCAGAGGGTCTGAAAAATCTGGGAAAAGAGAGTCTGTCGAAGACTATAGATGGTGAAATAAAGTGTTTGTAAAGCTCCTCTGTCTGGTGGTAATCTAGAAGTCCACATGAGGATTCAGGGATAGGTGTATGCTCAGAAATGTCCTGAGAAGACCCGAAGCTTTTATCTCTATCTGATGTTCAGGCTCTACATGATCAGGAAGTGAAGGGAAGTAGAGTTGTGAAAAGCCTGACCAAGCATTCAGAGTGCTCCAACACAGAGCAAGGAATGGAACAGCATTTAATCAAATTTCTGTCAAATCACTAGCCTACCACAGAGTTAATTAGACAAAGACTTCAGTGATCACATACAATGAAGAACACATTCTTTTCAGAAAGTTTAGAAAGTCAATAAACAATCACACCCACGACAAGCAAAAACAACAAACCCTGAGGAGAGAAACTGATTTCTAGAGATACCACATTATGATATCCAAAATGTCCAGTTTTCAATTAAAAAACTGTAAAACATGTAGAGATACAAGGATATCACATTTACAGAAAAAAATATGATGTATAGAGACTGTTCCTGAGGAAGCACACATATTGAAATAACTAGAAAAAACCTTTAAATCAACTGTGTTACATACATTCAAAAAGTAAAATTAGACCATGTATAAAAACTAAAGGAAATTAGGAGAATGAAGTCTCACAAAAATAGGGGTTATCAATTAAAAAAAAGGAAATTATGAAAAGGAAATACAAATTCTGGAGTAGATAGTACATACTGATTTGAAAAATCAATAGAGGGGATCAAGAGAAGATTTCAGCAAGCAGAAGAAAGAGGCATTGAACTTAAGAAATGGTCACTTGACATAATCCAGTCTGAGGGCAGAAAGAAAAAAAAGATGAAGAAAAATAAACAGAACATAGACACTGGGACACTTTCAAGTGTGCCAACATAGGCATATTGGGAGTCCCAGACAGAGAGGAGAGAGACGGAAAGGGACAAGAAGAGTATTTGAAGAGATGATGGACAGAACTTTCCCAAATATGTGTACTTCTCCAGGAAGTACAATGAACTCCAAGTAGGATAAAATCAAAGAGGTCCACACTGATACACATTATAATCAAATTTCACAAGACAAAGACAGTGAGAGAATCTTGAAAGCAGCAAGAAAGAAACTACTTTTCACATAAAAGAGATCATCAATAAGATTAACAACCAATTTCTCTTCAGAAACTTCTGAAAAAAAAGAAAAAAAACGCCAGTTACTAAAAGCAGGAGTGCAAATGGGGACATTACTATCAACCTATGGAAATATAAATTATTATAAGAGAATACTATATGTAACAGTATGCCAACAACTGTGACAACCTAAATTAAATGGACAAATTCCTTGAAGCATATGCACTACCAACTCAATTAAGAAATTGAAATTATGGATAGAAAAAAGTACAGAAATTGAATCAGTAATAATAAAAAAGCTTTGAACAATATAAATCCCAAGACCAGGTAGATTCACTGGTGAATTCTGCCAAATATTTAAAGAATTAACACCGGTCCTTCTCAAACTCTTCCAAAATAAGAAGAGAAGGAAATTATCTCCTTATTCATTCTATAAAGCCAGTATTTCCTGATATGAAAGCCAAAGACATCAGAAGACCAGAAGACCAATATCCCTACTGAATATAGATACAAAAATTGTCAACAAAATACAAGCAAATCAAATCCAGCATCATATTAATAGAGTTACACACCCTGACAAACTGGATTCATCACAGGGATGAAAGAATGTTTTAAATATGAAAATCAGTAAGTATAATACAGCAGATTAATAGAATGAAGGAAGAGAAATCATCTGATCATATCAATTTATTTAGGAAAACATTTATCAAAATCCAACCCCTTTTCAAACAAACAAACAAACAAACAAAAAAACTCAACAAACTAGGAAAAGGGGGATCTGCTTCAATCTGATAAGAGAAGACTATGTAAAGGGCACAGCTAACATCATGCTTAATAATGAGAGACTGAGCACTTCACTCATAAAATCATGAACAAGATGGCATGTCTGGTCTCACCACTAATACTCGGCATTGTATTGCCAGTGGTAACCAGGGCCATTAGACAAGAAGAAAAAAAGGGATCCAAATTGGAAAGCTAGAAATAAAATTATATCTATGCACAGAAGACATGATTTCATATAAAGAAACTCCCAAGGTATACACACACACACACACACAGAGAACAAAATCAGATAATAAGCGAGTTCAGCAATGTTACAGGATGTAAGAAAAACATGCAAATCTCAGTTTTATTTCTATATACTAGTAATGAACAACCTGAAAATGAAATTAAGAAAACAATTCTATTTCCAATGCCATCAAAAAGAATAAAATTCTTAGGAATAAATTTAACCAAGGAGTTGCAAGGCTTGTATACAGAAAGCTACAAAACATTGTTGCCAACAATCACAAACCAAAATGAATGCTAATACATCCTGAATTCATGGATTGAAGACCATATAATCAAGATGGCAATATCCCCCATAGTGATCTCTAAACTAGTACAATCCATATCAAAGTCCAAACAACCACATCTGATGAAATGTAAAACCTGATCTGGAAATTCAAAGGGAATTTCAAACACCTTGAATAGCCAGAATAATCTCAAAAAAGAGGAACAAAGTTGGAGGACTCACACCTCCCGACCTCAAAACTTATTACGAAGCTACAATTATGAAAACAGTGTGGTACTGGCATAAGTGTACACATATAGATTGATGGAATAAAATTGAGATTTCGGAAATACACACGTACATACACACACGCACACACACATATATATGGTGAATGATTTTACATGGGCTCGAAGACTATAAAATAGGTAATAAGTAGTCTCCTCAACAAATGGTTCTGGGACAACTGGATTTCCACTAACAAATGAAATAACCAGAACCCTACCTAGCACCATATATAAAAATTAACTCAAAATTGATCAATGACCTAACTACAAGAGCTAAAACCATAAAACTCTTTGAAGAAAACTTAGGGAAAAATCTTAAAGACATTGCATTCAACAATGGATTCTAAGATATGACACAAAAACCACAAGTAGCAAAAGAAAAAATAGTAAAAAAAAAGATAACAATTCTACATGAACTATTTTCAAAAAATAGAGAGCCATTATGCAACTCACAGCATGAATCCAGCATTGACTAAATAGCATAACCAAATCACAATAATGAAAAAAAGAGAAAGACAGATACCTATCCCTTAAGAACATATACACAATGATATTTAACAAAACATTAGGAAATCAAATTCAGCAATATGTTTTTAAAAATGAATAATGCACCATGAAAATGAGGAGTATATCCAGGAATAAAAGGTTGGAACATAATTCACTAATTAACAAGAATAAAGGAGAAGAAACAATTGATTTTTTAATAGAGGTATAGAAACATTTTATAAACTTAAACTCAGAACTACAATTTTCTTTAAAAGTTAGAAAATAAGGAATAGAAAGGAACTTGCTGAATTTGATTGTTGCAAATTAGTTAAGTTGGATTTTAAATTTGGGTCTGGGTGGGGGTCAGGTGTTACATAATGAGAAACTGAGGCTATTATGATAAGAAAGGTTAGTGTGTTACTCAGGTCCCAGGGAAGGAGGGGTGCATGAAGGGTCAACGGGAAATGCACACCCTTGAGGTAACTCAACCAGCAGGTGGGGAGCAAAGAAGCAGAGCAAGAGGGAGCCATTGGCTTATGCCTTTCTTGTGGTTCAGGGGTGGATGTTAGTGGATTTCCTGTGGGACTCAAACACTGGTTGGTTTAAAGCAAAAACGCAGGAATGGGTTAAGGGACTGGGGGTCTGAGGGTGGTGGGGATGGTTTGGTCATTATTTTGTAGGAGCTGTGGGGTCTGGATGAGGTGTGTGGGTGGCATGAGTGGTAGTCATATATGTGGATTTCAGCTGTGGGGGAGTTGCCACAGGGCCGGAAAGCTGCTTATTAAGTAGGCAAAGGAGCAGTGTTCAGGTTAGAGCCCAAGCCAAAGATGGATGTCAACTGAGGCAGCACATTAAAAAAAAAAAAAAAAAAAGAAAAGAAAAAGAAAAAAAAAGTTATTACACTGATGAAGAACATCTATTTACAATTTACAACTAACTTCATCTTTAATGGTGAATACTGTCCCTCTAAGATTTGTAACAGGATAAGAATGTCCACTCTCAACATATTTATCTAGCATTATAACAGAGGTTCTGGTAATTACAATAAGGTAAGAAAAAGAAATAAAAGACACAGACTCTGGAAAGAAGGAAATAAAATTGTAAAAAATCTATTTATTTACAGATAGCATGGTTGTGCCAGCAGAGAATGTTCAGTTCTTTACAAAACAGTAAGAGACCCGAGAAGTGAATTTATCAAAGTCACAGGATACAAAGCCAATGTAGTAAAATCAAGTATATTTCTACAAGCACAAAACAATTGGAAAGGAAAGTAAAATCAAAATAGTATTATAGTATTACACTACTGCTGGAAAACATGAAGTAATGAAATATTACAGATAAATGTTTAAAAAATATTGAAGACCTGTATATTAAAATAAGAAAACACTTCTGAGAGAAATTAAAGGTGTAAATAAAGGGAGAGATAATACTGATATACATCAGTATTAGTGACCCATTATTTTTACCTTATCAATTTTATAGATTCAATGAAATTCCTATCAAAATGCCAGGAGAATTTTTGAAAAAAATGCAAGCTTATTCTGAAATTTATGCAGAAATTTAAAAGTAGAGTAGCAAATCACTTCCAAAAAGGGAACACAGTTGGATTTACTGTACATAATTTCAAGACTTCCTCTAAAGCTCCACTAAAAAGACTGTGTGGAATTGGCATTGGGATAAAAATATAGATTGGTGCAACAGAATAGAAATCCAATAAATAGACTCAATTGCATGATTAATTACACAAAAATTTCAAAGTAATTAAATATGGAAGATTAGAGTTCGCAAAAAGTTTTGCTGATCAATTGTATACTCATAGGGAAAAAAGAAGAACCTCAAGCATTACCTCTCACCATACACAAAAAATGAATCAAAGTTGGACAAAGACTTCTGTGCTAAGCTAAATCTATGAAAACTATAGAAGTAGTTTTTATGATGTTAAGTAGATCTGTATTTCTTAGATATGAAACAAATAAGCATGAACCATAAGAAAAAGATGAAAATTAAACTTTGTCAAAATTTATAAACTCCTGATATTAAATGATACTGTTTTAAAAATGAAAATGCAGGTCACAAACATGTATTACATATATATATATATACCACAACTCAGTAATAAGGTACCCAAAACCCTGTTTTTAAAATGTGAAGAGAACTTGAACAGAAACTTCACAAATGATGATATACAAATAGCCAATAAGTACGTGAAAAAAAAAAGTCACCAGGAAAGTACAAATAAACCTCCAATAATGTGCCACTATATTCAAATAGAATGACCAAAATGAAACAAGTAAAAACACAAAGTGCCAAAGATGTAGAACAACTGGAACTCCATTCTTATGGTTCAGTTATCTCTCTACATTTCTAATGCTGTCCACTATTCTATAACCAGCCCAAGGACATCAGAGCTAATTTTAATCTGTAGATTTTTAGGGTTTCTGGCTACTTAAAAGGCTGCTTGAAAAATATGAAAAACAATGCTTAGGAGCAAATATTTTAAAATAGCTGCTCTTATGCATAGATCCTTAGTGCTCTAACTCTCAAGTAATCAATAGCAGTTTTCTAGAAAAGTTTTAAGACTTAAAGAGAAGCTCCTTCTTTGACATAAGTCAACAGGGAAACTGCACCAAAGATTCACATACTGGAATGATATCACCCTGCTATTCACATGGCATTCAGTTTTCTCAACAACAGAGGTGCAGAGAACGAGAACTCTCACTTGGTTAAGTTTCCAAGTGCAGGGAATACAATTTCCGTTAATGTATAGATGTTTCTCAGATTTGGCTCCTCAGAATACCTGTTTCTGAAACAAAGTATTGCCATCAGAAGAGATAATTTATTCCTGGGAGAGCAGGCAACACCAATAAGACCAGGTCACCGAACCTTTATGAAACCTTTATGAAACCTTTAAATTTCTATTCAGTGCAAAGTGAAGATGATTTGCTGTTTTTCTCATCTCTAGAACAAGTTTCATTATGGGCAGAGTGACCCATTTAAATGTGTTTCCACCATACTTTCTGCCTCTTGCCCTGCAGGAACAGAGACATCCATCTACAGAAGATTGAGTCTCCATATTATTTCAAGTAAGTCCATTCCAAAATCAAATCCTAGGTTTTCTGGGAAAAGTTTTTTCAGGTTTTAGACCAAAAGGAAAGATTTAGACTCTTAATGAACATTTTCTTAACAACTGTTGATTTTGATTAACTGAATAGCCTCTTTCCAAGTGTGTAATATCTTTTCATATGAAAGTTATTTATTCCTAGAGGAGGTGAGTTTGAAGGTAAGATTGTTTATGAATACCCCCAAAATCTTTAAGATCATCTATCAAATTCCTAAGGTAATTTTTCAGTAGTCTTCACTTTTATTTAAAAAAAATCTTTTTAATTAAAAAAATAAAGCATGTTACTTTCCATATTTACAAATATTTTAAGCACTTTTCAAATATAGTAATAAAGTATTTCATCCCCACCACAATTAGTAAAATGATAATAATTATCATTATCCTCACTTAACAGATGAAATCATTGAGGCTCATAGAGGTTAAGCAATGTGAAGCCCTGTAACCTAGATCTCTGACATCTGACACCATGCATTTATAATAAGACAATCTCCTTTAATAATGCAGATAAACCATAATGATGGAAACAATATTTAAAAATACTTCACATAAAGAAAAAACAGAAAGATGAATAAGGAATGGCATAACCATCACCTGATTAGTTTAGTGCAAACATGAACATGGAGAACACTTAGTGGGATCAGCTACCCATATGAGTTAAATAATATGAGTCTCTGTGGCTTCTTTTAAGATAAATTTAGAGGTGATTTTCTTGAGCTTATTACATATTTAAATTTTTTTTGTATCATGGCTTAAATACCAGTTTTTGCTATCTCCTAGGTGCATAAGCAGTCATAAAACGGAATATATGAAGGACCTATGTGTGTCCCCAGCACTGTCTGGTTATGTCCATACATTCTCTCTCAATCAATTCTCATAACAATCTGAGAGGTGGATATTATTATCTCATTACACAGACGGTAAGATAGCAAGGAATGAAGGAATGTACCATAGGTGAAAAAGTTGCAAGTAGAAGAACCAGAATTATATAGTCTATATAATCCTAGATTCAATACACTTAACCACTATGACAGTCAGTTTCAGTTTTTGTGGAAAACTCTAAGAGGACCACAGAGTGGGATACAGACAAGAGAGAAGAGAGAAGGGAATGAGGGAGAAACCAAGATGAAGGGGCCCTTCAATGAAAGCAGTACTACATTTCTTTTAATATTTAAGAAATCCAAGATGTCATTAAACAATAAACATATTCAAGATGTCATTAAACATACAAAAAGTAGTATTAAACTTATAAATATTACAATCTTTTAATATAATATAAAAATTATTATTTCAGCATTGTTTATTGTAAACAAAATAGGGTAGGTTTAAGGAATGGGATAAGAAAAAGATAATAGCCAAAACAACCTAAGACCCAACATTGGCTCTGCCCTTTATTAGCTGCTTGATCTTGACACAGATACTTCATATCTCTGTGCTTCCTATTTCTGATGTCTAAAGTAAGTATTAATAAAGGTACCCATCTCAAAGGTGTGTAGAGAGCATTAAATAAGCCATGTCTGTAAAACACTTAGAACACAAGGTGAACAGTAAATATTAGCTCATATTATCATTGGTACAATAACTATTAGCATTAGTACTGGATACTCTTACCTCAAGTGCAATACGAGTGAGCAATACCAACCACATAGTTTTTTACAAGGATTAAATGAAATCACATGTACAAAGCTGGTACCACCATGCTGTGTATATAGCAAAGAATCCTTAAAATAAATATATGATTAGCTATGATATAGTTAATTGCATTCTGACATGAAAAATTATAAGTATTTTAAATACCTTTTTTATGCTTTCTTTTATTACCAACACCCATATTATTCCTTGACTCAGTTACTATAAAAAGTCTCCTATCTAGTTTCTCTGCTCATTTTTCCTTCAAGATACACAAAGATCTTTACAATAGCAATATCCCGATACTCCCCCTTCCCCAGATTCCTCTTTATGCTTCCACTTATTTTCTCAATATCTTCCATATTTCTCTATTTCCTACAGAAGAAGGGTAAACTTCTTAACTTTACATTCATGACCTTAACAACCGTCTTCTACCTACCTTTCCAGAGTCATCTGTATACTTGGTACTACTACTAAATTATTAGTCATCAGTGAACACAGATGATATACTGCCCTATGTGTTTACAAAATTTCTTCATAGTTATACTCTCACCAGAATTTCACCTGTGAGGCAGTTTTAGTAAGCTTCAAGAATTCATAATGTTAATTTCCATCTAAAGAAAAACTCATAAAGACTGACAAATTGATTGAATACCGACATTTATTATTTCTTATAATGGGAAAGTATAATATTGAAAGTTTCATTAATAAAAATTGTTTTCTTTTCAGGTAATGTAATTAAGAGTTAGCTGAAATTCATGGAGAACAGAAACAATGTGACAGAGTTTGTTCTACTGGGGCTTGCAGAGAATCCAGAAATGCAGAAAATCTTATTTATTGTGTTTCTTGTCATCTACATCATCACTGTGGTAGGAAATGTAGTCATTATGGTCACCATTGTTGCCAGTCCATTGTTGGAATACCCCATGTATTTTTTCCTGGCCTATCTCTCCTTTACAGATGCCAGCCACTCCTCTGTCAATACTCCAAAGCTGATCATAGATGCACTCTATGAAAAGAAGACCATCCTAGTCAATGGATGTATGACCCAAGTTTTTTGGGAACATTTCTTTGGAGGTGCTGAGGTCATCCTGCTTACCGTGATGGCCTATGACCGCTATGTGGCCATATGCAAGCCCTTGCACTACACAACCATCATGAACCGGCAGTTGTGTGGGTTGCTAGTGGGAGTGGCATGGGTGGGAGGCTTTCTTCCTGCAGCCATACAGATTCTCTTCACATTTCTATTACCCTTCTGTGGCCCCAACATCACAGATCACTTCATGTGTGATCTGAACCCTTTGCTCAATCTTGCCTGCACAGATACCCATACTCGAGGGTTTTTTGTGGCTGCTAACAGTGGGTTCATCTGCCTGTTAAACTTCATCTTCTTGCTAGTCTCCTATGTGGTCATCCTGTACTCCCTAAGGAACCACAGCTTGGAGGGGAGACTCAAAGCCCTGTCCACCTGTGTCTCCCACATCACAGTGGTTGTTTTGTTTTTTGTGCCTTGCATATCTGTGTACATGAGACCTGTAGCTACACTATCCATTGATAAAGCAGTTGCTGTATTCTACGCTAACATAACTCCCATGTTAAATCCTTAATTTACACCTTATACCTTATACCAGATGAAAAATGCTATCACAAAATTGTGCAGTAGGAAAGCTGTTTCAGTTTATAAACAATTATCTCTAGTGTTTCACTATACTTCCACTACAGAAACTGTCAAAAGGATATTTGGGATGGTCTCAAAAAGGAATGCTTGTAGGAGAAAGCAGGAAACCAATCACTGCAATTCTTAGATTCTGCATTGAAGGAAGCTGAGATGAGTGCAAGAAATGGGAAGAAATCTAACAGGACCATTTTTGTATACTTGGAAAATTCTTCCAAATTGGTTTTAAATTTATTGACTTCATCCATGTGTATGGATTCACAGAGTTTCCTCTAATAAAAAATGTAAAATTAATAATATATATTGATATTGAACATTAATTTGTAATAATCCAAAGGGGTAGGCATTGCTGTTCTCCTCATTTTACAAGTAAGGAAACTGACAAAAATGGGAAGGTAAAAAAAAAAAAAAAAAATATATATACACACACACACACACACACACACACACACACACACACAGATGCATTTAGAAGTCAGGAACCCAATTTTAATTGATTTCACAGCCATGCTCCTAACTGCTATGAGACACTGACAGGCAGTAATGAAGCAAAATTAAAGCAATAATAATAACAACAATTTATTGAGCAAGAAACTCTGCTGGCACATTGTATATATTATTTCATTTTCTATAGATATAAATCTAACACTCTTTCATTAATAACTGCTTATTTTTACACCATAATTTATGGTCATTCATTGCTTGTAAATTCTTGATAACTAACTGTAATTTAGGGCTATAAAAACAATGGGCATTTAATCTCTGAGTGATAGGTAATGAGATTTTGCCATGTTTTCAACTTTCCTTGTGGGATTCAGAACTGAGTTTTATTGTTCATTTAACCCATCTTATCCTTATAACTGAAAATGAAGAATAATGACTCAAATAAAGTAACATTTGAATGTCAAGCATACGTTTCTATTTGTTAAATATGCCATCATACTCAATGAGGTACTTGTCAGCAGGATACAATTACTTTCTGCAAGGTAGCACAGTGGGTGATACACAATAAATACCGAATTTATGTATTCTAGTATCAATCATATGAACAAGTTGAATAAAATATTCAGCATAAAAATAGTATGTAAAGCTGAGGAATTGTTTCCTGTCTTTCTGATTTTGAAGGGAAATTTAGCTAGATCTTATGGGGGTGGGAATCACAATTTTATTTATTTATTTTTCAGTTTTGATTAAACTCAGAAATGAGAAAGAAATTGAAAGAAAGATTCCCAGCAATAAGCAAATAGTTTACCTTGGTATTCTGCCTGCTATCAGCAAGCTTTCATTATCTTATGAATGTGCTCTGTTTATTTTATGCTTCTGTTAATCCATTTACTTTTTGGTAACATTTCATTATTAAATGCTGTTTTGAAAAACATATGGCTCTGTCCACACACATGTCAATTTTAAGGTGCAAATATGACATCATTTCCCTCCTCCTTCATTCATTAAGCAATAAATATTTTTGATCCCAAGAAATGTGACAGTTGCTGGGCTTCAGTGGAGAGTGAAACGAGACCCAGGTCTTACCTTACTATAGAGCTTCAGAGAGTTTATTATCCATTGGGAGATCTCCTGTATAGGACAGAAATTAAAACAATATGGGGGACTATGAAAGCACATGGGAGTGATACCCAGCAAAAGCCAGAAAAGGGTCAGGAAAGGTCTCTAGATAAAAGACATAAAACTTGGGAACTGGAGAATGAAAAGCTTTCCACAGTGTCAGTAGGTATGATGAGGCTGTGGTAAGAGAATTCTTACGAGATGGACTATACAACAAAGGTCAAGAGTTTGATATAATTGAGTATGATATAAGTATGATACATAAACAATTCAGTATAACTTTGATTGCTGTTACATGCATCCAATCAAAAATTATTTATTAAACCCCCATGGTGTACCATGCACTGTGCTGGGCAATAAAAGGCTAAAAGTATAAAAATGAAGCCACGAAGCTGGAGAGACATGAATGAGGAAGATCAAAAGTCTTATGAATGTGATAAAGTTTGATGCCAAGGACAATGGTGGAAACACTGAGCTAGTGAGTGAAAACAGTGAGGCTTAAAATTTAGAATGATAACTCTAGCTGTTATGTGGGAACAAGACTAGAATCTGCAGTTAAGAGGCTATCCCACTGATTTAGATGTGAAAGAATG
This sequence comes from Choloepus didactylus, assembly GCF_015220235.1. Taxonomy (NCBI): domain Eukaryota; kingdom Metazoa; phylum Chordata; class Mammalia; order Pilosa; family Megalonychidae; genus Choloepus; species Choloepus didactylus. The sequence goes on from NC_051327.1 coordinate 45,619,410, forward strand.
AAAACCTGAACTCTGTTGGTGCCAGTGGGAATTCAGACTGTAGTGGTCACAGTTGTGGTCAGTAAGAATCTCCTTTACCAGCTTCAGCCCCCATGTACCAGCCGCTTGGGTTCCAGGCTGCTAATAGCACATAGCTCCATAATTCTCTGGATATGTGTACCAGATGAAATGAAAGCTGCCTTACTTGAGGCATATTGCCACCCACCCTCCCTCAGGGCCCACCAAGCCACAGTGACTGACGGACATGGGGTTACAAATTGAAACCAGCTCTGTAGTGCAATGTGTTTTTCCAGAGTTCCTCTGGTTCCATGCTGAAGCCAGACTCCAGTAGAGACTACATCCTTTCTTCTCTCTTCTACGGTCTGCTTTCCTCAACCCTTCTCCTGTAAATCACTTTTCATAAAAATCTCCATGTTAGACGTTTCATCTAAGGAATCTGAGATGTAATGGAGAGACATAAATGGATTCAAATAATATTTAGGAATTATAAACAAAACAATGTAAGATACAATGAAGATAAGAGATAGAAACGGTGTGAATGAAATCCAGGTTTTGGCTTAGCTCACTGAATGGAGGGCAGAATGCAGAATGGACACAGAGAAGATGAGTGTTATTTGTAATATATTGGGTGAGATATCATGGAAGACATCCAAGTAACAATGTTCAGTAGGCACTGAATAAATGTAACTGATCCTCAGAAATAACTGGGCAAAAGAAATATAGAATTTTTGAGCATATGGATGGTAATTAAAGCCATAAAAGCACTAAGCATCACCTTGGAAGAGTGTATAAAGCAAGCAGGGAGGAGGAAACAGAATTTCCTCATGTGATTGATGATGGAACCATGGGTGATCCTCAATGGTCTATCAAATGATCCGTAAGCATTTTGATATTTTTAGGAAAAAATACAAAAGTAATTGATCACAATTTAAAATTTAATAAATTCCAGTTTGTGTATTATTAGAGATTCAAAAGGATATAAATTGAGAAATATAAAAGCAAGTTGCTAAGAAAGAAAGTCAATCAGAAAAGAAAGAAGAGTACCTGATAAATGAAAATAATGGACAATATGAAAGAAATGATTCTAGACCAAATAATTCATTATAAATAGGTTAAATTCTAAGCTGCTAATTTTAGTGATATTATAAAGGAAATACATGGAAAATAAGTGAGAGTAATTTTATTTACCTACATAAATAAATATATATACCAATTGATATATATATATATATCAAAACATTTCTATTGTTGTCTCATAAGGAGATAATAGAAATAACAGAGCATAGAGAATAATCAACGATAGATAGGATGTGAATGTTCCAGAGATGAAGTGTTTATAATGAAAGAGCCTATCAAGTGTGAATTTAAAGGGACCTACTTCCAAACCCACCCCATTATTCAATGATAATGAGGTAATATAAATTTTTCCAGAGGGGAAAAAAAAATTTTGCCTAGAAAGGAACAAAAATCTTGCTGGCATCAGGCTTATCATCTGCAACACTAGAAATTGGGAGTGTGTGGAAAAGGGTCTTTAGTGACAACAGGGGGGAAATAAATGTAACCTTTATTTCTATATCATCTGATCTAATGTTCAACTGTAAAAATAAAATAAGTTTTCAGAAAGGTAAGGACTCTGACATCTTACTGGTCAAGCACTACGAAAGAGAAATATACTAAGAATATACCCAGATGACACAATAAAAATGCGAATAAAGATTATAATAAGAAACAGAAGAAACTGAGAGGATCAATTTTCATATGACAAATGAAATATAAAGCTCAGGATATAATGATATTGATTACATTTTTCTCTTTGGATTGAATAGCCCTGCCTTGTTCTTCAGTGAAAAGGAACTGTAGTGAAATCATTCGATAATAACTAAAGAACTTTAGATTTAAATTTTTGAGACTATTCTATATGCAATGCATATGCAGCTTAATTATAACACAACAATATGTAAATACCACAAACCTTGACATGTAAAAATAAAAATAAAACATAAAACTCAAATGTGAAATTGATCAGTAAGTGCACTAAACTTTTCAACTTTCATTGTGAGGAATTAATAAATTATATACAAATTGGAGAAATCAATAAATAGAAGTTTAGGGGAATGATAGTAGTATTATGGTAGAGTTAGAAGCCCCGAGTGTTGATACCACTGACAGAAACATTGAAAAACAAGCAATAATTTGCAAAATGAACTTTCTCAAACTCCAGAAAATACTCCAAGTATTACAATATTTAGAAAATGCTGAATCTAGAAAGAGAAAACTTAAAATGGTAAGAAAAACACCTGGAACATTCACTAGCCCAGCCCACACTGTCTCCCTGGCTGTGTTTGAGACAAACCCTTCCTTCCAGTTTGGGTCCCTTTCCTGAGTTCAAGGGGGAGTAAAGTAACCTTTCCTTGCTTATTGGGTTGCATGTATATCTGTATATCTGCTCAAATTCATCTGGTGGCAGTTTGAAAGACTAATGAAAGACACTCATTTCTGCCTTGCCTATCCAAGAACCTAACTTGAAATTGAAGTGGCTGACAGGGTCACTGAAACACTGTAAGACAACAGGTGAACCACTGCTGCATGGGGCAAAAGATAACAAGTTAGGACAAATCACAGAGAAACTGGAGCTGTGAGGAAAATCTGAGATTTTGGGGGGAAAATAGAGCATTGGGATGTCATTGGAATTAATAAGGGAAATAATAAGGCCATGCATACACATGCACACAAAGACCTGAGAGTGCCCTATGTTTTCATCTCAGACTGCACAACCCTGGCTAAGTGCCGAAGGAGATCACCAGCACAGAGACAATCTGCAGACTGGGAAAGGTTTATTTTGTTTATTCTTTGGTTACTTACTGCCATTCAAGAAAGCCACCATCATAACATTAGTTGTGTATAAGTTAAAGAAACAGATATGTGACATCATTGTGAATGTACTTAACAACACTGAATTATATATGTGAGTGTGGTTAAAAGGAGAAATTTTAGGTTGTATTTTTATTATAAGAATAAAAATTAAAGAATGAATGTAGAACTGTACAACACATTAAACCCTATTTAACTATGGTTTAAAGTTAATACCATAATCACAATGTTCTTTCATGAATTATAACAAATGTATGCCATTAATTCAAGTTATTAATATTCTGTGTGTTATGTATTTTAAGCGTGATGTGTCTGTAACCTAAAAATTCTCTAATAAATATTTTAATACCAATAAATTAATTTAAAGAAAAAAATAATCAGATGTGTGTGTCCACACACATCAAGGGAAATAGTCTTTGTATAGTTTGAAAGAATCACTAAATTAAATGTCTACTAGGGTAATTAACAAATAAAAGATAATAAAAAAATCATTAAACAGTGTGGAATTGTGAGAATCTGATTCCCTGACATAATATATTCAAAAATATTCAAATGTTCTGATTTTGACAAAAATTCAAGGTATACAAAACAACAACCACCACAGGCAAAATGGGTCACTGGGAGGAACAAAATAAAGCAACAGAAACCATCAAGGAGGATGTCTAGACATTGGTTGTACCAAATACAGATATAAACTTAGCTGTTTTATACTTGCTCAAAGACCTTAAGGCAAACACAAAGAAAAAAAGAAAATCAGGAAAACAATATATGAAGAAAACAAGGATATCAATAAAGAGATATGTTATAAAAGGAAATCAAACAGAAATGCAGAACATGAAAAAAAAAAATCCTGGGGGATTTAAACCAGATTTGAGCTGGCAGAAAAAAAGAGAAGTCAACTTAAAGATAGGACAAATGGAACTATCTGGTCTGTGGAACATAAAGAAAAAAGAACAAAGAAAATTGAACAGAGCTGAACGGACCTATGAGACACGTATATGCCACATATAATGGACCAATGTATGTATTATATGAGTTCCAGAAGGACAAAAAAGAAAGGGAAGAAAGAGAACCTGAGGAAATAATGGGTGAAAACTTCCCAAATTTGACAAAAAGAATGCGCATACACATCCACAATTCTTAATGAACTCCAAATAGGATAAACTCAAAAAGACCCACAAAGAGATTTATAATAAGGAATCAGTTGAATGCCAATAGCAATGAAATAATTGTGAAAGGAGCAAAAAAGAAGCAATATATCATGAACTAGGAATCCTCAATGTGTTATGTAGTTGTGAATCCTATAAAGGTAAAGTGCTATGTTCTCATAAGAAACTATGGGGGCGGGGCAAGATGGCAGACTGGTGAGCTGTATGTTTTAGTTACTCCTCCAGGGAAGTAGGTAGAAAGCCAGGAACTGCGTGGACTGGACACCGCAGAGCAATCTGACTTTCCGCACACTTCATACACTCATGAAAACATGGAACTGCTGAGATCAGCGAAATCTGTAAGTTTTTGCGGCCAGGGGACATGCGCCCCTCCCTGCCAGGCTCAGTACCATGGGAGGAGGGGCTGTCAGCGCCAGGAAGGAGAAGGGAGAACTGCAGTGGCAGCTCTTATTGGAAACTCATTCTACTGATCCAAACTCCAACCATAGATAGACTGAGACCAGACACCAGAGAATCTGAGAGCAGCCAGCCCAGCAGAGAGGATATAGGCATAGAAGAAAAACAGCCAGACAAACTCAAAAATAAAAGCGGATGCTTTTTTTGGAGTTCTGGTGAACAGGAGTTCTGTTCTGGTGAACAGGCTCATTTGCAAAACCCGAAGAAAAACTGATCTCTCTGCCCCCTGGATCTTTCCTTAATAGCACTAATTGCTTTGTCTCTTAGCATTTCAATAATGCATTATATCTGCTGGGAGGGCCCTTTTTTTTCCTTTTTTCTTTTTTTTTTATCTTCTTTTCATTTTCTAAAACAATTACTCTAAGAAGCCCAATACAGAAAGCCTCAAAGACTTGCAATTTGGGCAGGTCAAGACAAGAGCAGAACTGAGAGCTCTGAGACAAAAGGCAATAATCCAGTGGCTGAGAAAATTCACTAAACACCACAACTTCCCAAGAAAAGGGGGGCACCCTCTCACAGCCATCATCCTGGTGGACAGGAAACACTCCTGCCCGTCACCGGCCCCATAGCCCAGAGCTGCCCCAGACAACCAAATGTGACGGAAGTGCTTACAATAACACGCATACACCACAAAATTGGGCGTGGACATTAGCCTTCCCTGCACCCTCAGCTGGTTGTCCCAGAGTTTGGAAGGTGGAGCAGTGGGAATTAACAAGCCCCATTCAGACATCATTTCAGCAGACTGGGAGCCTCCCTACACAGAGCAGCAGCCCAGAACCACCCTGGGGGTTGGCCCTCACCTGTGACATAGCACATTCATCCCTCAAAAGAGGACCAGGGGGTGCAAGGCCTGGAAGAGGGGCCCACTCACTAGTCTCAAGAGCCACATGCCATTACCAAGGACTTGACAGGTGTGGCAGAGACAAACTGTGGCAGGACTGAACTGAAGGATTAGACTATTGCAGCCGCTTTAAAACTCCAGGAACACCAGGGAGATTTGGTTGTTGGAGCCGCCCCCCTCCCTGAACGCCCAGACACATGCCCCATATACAGGGCGGGCAACACCAACTACACACGCAAGCTTGGTACACCAACTGGACCCCACAAGACTTACTCCCCCACTCACCACAGAGGCAAAGCGGGGGAGAACTGGCTTGAGGGGAACAGGTGGCTTGTGGACCCCATCTGCTGGTTAGTCACAGAAAGTGTACTCTACAAAGCTGTAGACCTGAAAAATTAGAGATAAGGATTTCAATTGGTCTACAAATCCTAAAAGAACCCTACCAAGTTAAGCAAATGCCAAGAGGCCAAAAACAACAGAAAATTTTAAAGCACATGAAAAAACCAGACGATATGGATGACCCAAGCCCAAGCATCCAAATCAAAAGATCAGAAGAAATACAGTACTTAGAGCAACTAATTAAAGAACTGCAGATGAATATGAGACCATGGCACGGGATATAAAGGACATCAAGAAGAGCATGGAACAGGATATAAAGGACATCAAGAAGACCCTAGAAGAGCATAAAGAAGACATTGCAAGCCTAAATAAAAAAATAGATGATCTTATGGAAATTAAAGAAACTGTTGACCAAATTAAAAAGATTCTGGATACTCATAGTACAAGACTAGAGGAAGTTGAGCAATGAATCAGTGACCTGGAAGATGACAGAACGGAAAATGAAAGCACAAAAGAAAGAATGGGAAAAAAATCGAAAAAATCAAAATGGACCTCAGGGATATGATAGATAATATAAAACATCCAGATATAAGACTCATTGGTGTTCCAGAAGGGGAAGAAAAGGGTAAAGGTCTAGGAAGAGTATTCAAAGAAATTGTTGGGGAAAATTTCCCAAATCTTCTAAACACCATAAATACACAAATCATAAATGCCCAGAGAACTCCAAATAGTATAAATCTAAATAAACCCACTCCGAGACATATTCTGATCACACTGTCAAATACTGAAGAGAAGGAGCAAGTTCTGAAAGCAGGAAGAGAAAAGCAATTCACCACATACAAAGGAAACAGCATAAGACTAAGTAGTGACTACTCAGCAGCCAGCATGGAGGCAAGAAGGCAGTGGCATGACATACTTAAAATTCTGAGTGAGAAAAATTTCCAACCAAGAATACTTTATCCAGCAAAGCTCTCCTTCAAATTTGAGGGAGAGCTTAAATTTTTCACAGACAAACAAATGCTGAGAGAATTTGCTAACAAGAGACCTGTCCTACTGGAGATACTAAAGGGAGCCCTACAGACAGAGAAACAAAGAAAAGAGAGAGAGACATGGAGAAAGGTTCAGTACTAAAGAGATTCGGTATGGGTACATTAAAGGATATTAATAGAGAGAGGGAAAAATATATATGACAAACATAAACCAAAGGATAAGATGGCTGATTCAAGAAATGCCTTCACGGTTATAACGTTGAATGTAAATGGATTAAACTCACCAATTAAAAGGTATAGATTTGCAGAATGGATAAAAAAAAATGAACCATCAATATGCTGCATACAAGAGACTCATCTTAGACACAGGGGCACAAAGAAATTGAAAGTGAAAGGATGGAAAAAAATATTTCATGCCAGCTACAGCCAAAAGAAAGCAGGTGTAGCAATATTAATCTCAGATAAAATAGCCTTTCAATGCAGGGATGTTTTGAGAGACAAAGAATGTCACTACATACTAATAAAAGGGGCAATTCAACAAAAAGAAATAACAATCATAAATGTTTTTGCACCCAATCAAGGTACCACAAAATACATGAGACAAACACTGGCAAAACTAAAGGAAGCAATTGATGTTTTCACAATAATTGCGGGAGACTTCAACACATCACTCTCTCCTATAGATAGATCAACCAGACAGAAGATCAATAAGGAAATTGAAAACCTAAGCAATCTGATAAATGAATTGGATTTAACACACATATATAGATATATACATCCCAAATCACCAGGATACACATACTTCTCTAGTGCTCACGGGACTTTCTCCAGAATAGATCATATGCTGGGACATAAAACAAGGCTCAATAAATTTCAAAAGATTGAAATTATTCAAAGCACATTCTCTGACCGCAATGGAATACAATTAGAAGTGAATAACCCTAAGAGACTTAGAAAATTCACAAATACCTGGAGGTTAAACAATACACTCCTAAACAATCAGTGGGTTAAAGAAGAAATAGCAAGAGAAATCGCTAAATATATAGAGATGAATGAAAATGAGAACACAACATACCAAAACCTATGGGATGCAGCAAAAGCGGTACTGAGGGGAAATTTATAGCACTAAACACATATATTAAAAAGGAAGAAAGAGCCAAAATCAAAGAACTAATGGAACAACTGAAGAAGCTAGAAAATGAACAGCAAACCAATCCTAAACCAAGTAGAAGAAAAGAAGAAACAAGGATTAAAGCCGAAATAAATGACATAGAGAACAAAAAAAAACAATAGAGAGGATAAATAACACCAAAAGTTGGTTCTTTGAGAAGATCAACACGATTGACAAGCCCCTAGCTAGAATGACAAAATCAAAAAGAGAGAAGACCCATATAAACAAAATAATGAATTAGAAAGGTGACATTACTGCAGATCCCGAGGAAATTAAAAAAATTATAAGAGGATACTATGAACAACTGTATGGCAACAAACTGGACAATGTAGAGGAAATGGACAATTTCCTGGAAACATAGGAACAACCTAGAATGACGAGAGAAGAATCAGAAGACCTCAACCAACCAATCACAATCAAAGAGATCCAAGCAGTCATCAAAAAGCTTCCCACAAATAAATGCCCAGGGCCAGATGGCTTCACAGGGGAATTCTACCAAGATTTCCAAAAAATAATTGACACCAATCTTACTTAAACTCTTTCAAAGCATCAAAGAAAATGGAACACTACCTAACTCGTTTTATGAAGCTAACATCAATCTAATACCAAAACCAGGCAAAGATGATACAAAAAAGGAAAACACCGGCCAATCTCCCTAATGAATATAGAAGCAAAAATCCTCAACAAACTACTTGCAAATCGAATCCAAAGACACATTAAAAAAATCATACATCATGACCAAGTGGGGTTCATTCCAGGCATGCAAGGATGGTTCAACATAAGAAAATCAATCAATGTATTACAACACATTAACAAGTCAAAAGGGAAAAATCAAATGATCATCTCAATAGATGCTGAAAAAGCATTCGACAAAATCCAACATCCCTTTTTGATAAAAACACTTCAAAAGGTAGGAATTGAAGGAAACTTCCTCAATATGATAAAGAGCATATATGAAAAACCCACAGCCAGCATAGTACTCAATGGTGAGAGACTGAAAGCCTTCCCTCTAAGATCAGGAACAAGACAAGGATGCCTGCTGTCACCACTGTTATTCAACATTGTGCTGGAAGTGCTAGCCAGGGCAATCCGGCAAGACAAAGAAATAAAAGGCATCCAAATTGGAAAGGAAGAAGTAAGACTGTCATTGTCTGCAGATGATATGATCTTATATCTGGAAAACCCCGAGAAATCGACGATATAGCTACTAGAGCTAATAAACAAATTTAGCAAAGTAGCGGGATACAAGATTAATGCACGCAAGTCAGTAATGTTTCTATATGCTAGAAATGAACAAACTGAAGAGACACTCAAGAAAAAGATACCATTTTCAATAGCAACTAAGAAAATCAAGTACTTAGGAATAAACTTAACTAAAGATGTAAAAGACCTATACAAAGAAAACTACATAATTCTATTAAAAGAAATAGAAGGGGACCTTAAAAGGTGGAAAAATATTCCATGGTCATGGATAGGAAGGCTAAATGTCATTAAGATGTCAATTCTACCCAAACTCATCTACAGATTCAATGCAATCCCAATCAAAATTCCAACAACCTACTTTGCAGACTTGGAAAAGCTAGTTATCAAATTTATTTGGAAAGGGAAGATGCCTCAAATTGCTAAAGACACTCTAAAAAAAAGAAAAACCAAGTGGGAGGACTTACACTGCCTGACTTTGAAGCTTATTATAAAGCCACAGTTGTCAAAACAGCATGGTACTGGCACAAAGATAGACATATAGATCAATGGAATCGAATTGAGAATTCGGAGATAGACTCCCAGATCTATGGCCGACTGATCTTTGAAAAGGCCCCCAAAGTCACTGAACTGGGTCATAAAGGTCTTTTCAACAAATGGGGCTGGGAGAGTTGGATATCCATATCCAAAAGAATGAAAGAGGACCCCTACCTTACACCCTACACAAAAATTAACTGAAAATGAGCCAAAGATCTCAATATAAAAGAAAGCACCATAAAACTCCTAGAAGATAATGAAGGAAAACATCTTCAAGAACTTGTATTAGGTGGCCACTTCCTAGACTTTACACCAAAAGCACAAGCAACAAAAGAAAAAATAGATAAATGGGAACTCCTCAAGCTTAGAAGTTTCTGTACCTTGAAGGAATTTCTCAAAAAGGTAAAGAGGCAGCCAACTCAATGGGAAAAAATTTTTGGAAACCATGTATCTGACAAAAGACTGATATCTTGCATATATAAAGAAATCCTTCAACTCAATGACGATAGTACAGACAGCCCAATTATAAAATGGGCAAAAGATATGAAAAGACAGTTCTCTGAAGAGGAAATACAAATGGCCAAGAAACACATGAAAAAATGTTCAGCTTCACTAGCTTTTAGAGAGATGCAAATTAAGACCACAATGAGATATCATCTCACACGAATTAGAATGGCTGCCATTAAACAAACAGGAAACTACAAATGCTGGAGGGGATGTGGAGAAATTGGAACTCTTATTCATTGTTGGTGGGACTGTATAATGGTTCAGCCACTCTGGATGTCAGTCTGGCAGTTTCTTAGAAAACTAGATAAAGAGATGCCCTTCGATCCAGCGATTGCACTTCTCGGTATATACCCGGAAGATGACGAGAGCAATGACACGAACAGATATCTGCATGCCAATGTTCATAGCAGCATTATTCACAATTGCCAAGAGATGGAAACAACCCAAATGTCCTTCAACAGATGAGTGGACAAATAAAATGTGGTATATAAGCACGATGGAATACTACATGGCAGTAAGAAGGAACGATGTTGTGAAACATATGACAACATGGATGATCCCTGAAGACATAATGCTGAGCAAAACAAGCCAGGCACAAAAAGAGAAATACTATATGCTACCACTAATGTGAACTTTGAAAAATGTAAAACAAATGGTTTATAATGTAGAATGTAGGGTAACTAGCAGTAGAGAGCAATTAAGGAAGGGGGAACAATAATCCAATAAGAACAGATAAGCTATCATGGGTAAATTTAATGTTCTGGGAATGCCCAGAAATGACTATGGTCTGTTAATTTCTGATGGGTATAGTAGGAACAAGTTCACAGAAATGTTGCTATATTACGTTACTTTCTTTGGGTTCGGTAGGAACATGTTGGAAGTAAAGTAGTTATCTTAGGTTAGTTGACTTTTTGTTACTCCCTTGTTATGGTCTCTTTGAAATGTTCTTTTATTGTATGTTTTTTTCTTAATTTTTTAAATTTTTCATACAGTTGATTTAGAAAAAAAAAGTTTAAAAAAAAAACAAGGAAAAAAATATGCAGAGCCCCCTTGAGGAGCTGGTGGAGAATGCAGGGTTATTGGCCTGCCCTACCTCAATGGTTGCTAACATACCCACAGACATAGGGGACTGGTGGTTTGATGGTGATTGCTGAGGTGTTACCTTGGATGCTTTGTGGCCTTAAGACTGTAACTGTGTAGTGAAATAAACCCCCATTTTATAAAAGCCTATCCATCTCTGGTGTTTTGCATTCTGCAGCATTAGCAAAGTAGAACAGATTTGGTACCAGAGAAGTGGGGTGCTTTTGCTGCTGAGTTTGCAAATACCAAACATGTTGGAACGGCTTTTTAAATGGATAATGGGGAGTTTCTGGAAGAGTTGTGAGGAACTTGATAGAAAAGGCCAAAACTGCTTTGAAGAGACTGTTAGTGGAAATATGGACTCTAAAGATACTTCTGATGAGGTCTTGAACAGAAATGATGAATATGTTGTTGTAAACTGGAAGAAAGGCGATCCTTGTTTTAAAGTGGCACAGAATTTGGCAAAATTGAGTCCTGGTGTCAGATGGAGGGAAGAATTTGAAAGCGACAACTTGGAATACTTAGCTGAGGAGATCTCCAGACTATGTGTGGAGGACATATCCTGGCTTCTCCTTGCAGCTTATAGTAAAATGCGAGCAGAGAGAGATAAACTTAGAACTGAACTCTTGGGTTCAAAGAAACCAGAAGTTGATGTCTTGGAAAATTACAGGCTTCCAGGGGGTGGAATCCCAGAAGCTACAGCCCAACATGAGGATGTAACCAAACATGGAACCCAGCCACCATTTCAGTACAAGCCAAGATTGGAAAAGGAGTTAAGCAGAAAGGATTTGTGGAAAGTCCTATTGTCTGATGGCTTTGACCCCTGCATGCTTCATGCAAAGCCAACAGAATTTTTGCGAGATCTTTATAGACAGAGCCATTGCCGGTCTGGACTGGAGGAGACAGACATGGAAAAAATTAAAGGAAAAATCTCTTCAAAGACAGAGCCATGGAGATTGAGGTCTGGAGTCAGGAGGTCTCGGGCTGGGAGAGCGGAGCAGCCCACATGCATGGAAAGGGTGAGTTTGCCCCAGAGGTCGAGGGTGGGCTTTCCGCCTCGATGCTCTGGAAGTGTTTTGCCACCTCAGGTCCCAAAGAGGGTGGAGCACATTTCCAGGGAATTGAGGAGAGCCTGGCTGCCACCACACTGCTCTGAAGGGGTTGAGCCTGTGCCCCGGAGATGGAAGGGAATCCAGGAGCTGCCCCAAGGTTTTAGGAGGGTGGAGCCGAGAAGGTGGTCTCCCCAATGTGTGGAAATGTTGGAGCACTCACCCAAGCATTTGGAGAAGAAACAGCTGCCAAAAAGTCCCTTGGGAAGGGTTAGGCTCCCGCTCTCTCAAGCCCCAAGGATGCAACATTGTTTTGTTAGTGACTCTCAGACTTTGAAATCTAATGGAGTTTGTCCTGTGGGTTTTAGGAACTGTTTTGCTCCTGTTAACCCTGTTTTCCTTACTGTTTCTCCTTATGGCAATGGAAATGTTCATCCTATGAATGTCTCTCCTTTGTACATTGGAAGCACATAACTTGTTCTAGGTTCACAGATCCACAGCTAGAGGGGAATTATGCCTTAGGACTGACCAAGCCTAAACTGATTTTGATGGGATTTTGTACTTAACGTTTGTTACTGACATGATTTAAGTTTTTGTGATATTGTGATGGAATGAATATATTTTGTATTTGGAAAGATAATGTCATTTTGGGGTCCAAGGGGTGGAATGTGCCGGTTTGAGTGTATTGTGTCCCCCAAATGCCATTATCTTTGTGGTCTTGTGTGGGGCAGGCGTTTTGGTGATGGTTGGATTTGCTTGGAATGTGCCCCACTCAGCTGTGGGTAATGATCGTTTTGATGAGCTGTTCCCATGGAGGCATGGCCCCACCCATTCAGGGTGGGCCTTGATCAGTGGAGCTATATAAATGAGCTGACTCAGAGAGAGAAAACCTCTGAGTGCAGCTGGGAGTGATGTTTTGAAAAGGAGCAAGCTTGCTAGAGAGGAACGTCCTGGGAGAAAGCCGTTTTGAGGCCAGAGCTTTGGAGCAGATGCCGGCTGCCTTCCCAGCTAACAGAGGTTTTCTGGACACCATTGGCCATCCTCCGGTGAAGGTACCTGATTGCTGAGGTGTTACCTTGGACGCTTTGTGGCCTTAAGACTGTAACTGTGTAGCGAAATAAACCCCCATTTTATAAAAGCCTATCCATCTCTGGTGTTTTGCATTCTGCAGCATTAGCAAACTAGAACAACCACTTTCAATAATTGATATAACTTCTAGAAAAAAACATCAATAAAGAAATAGAAGACTTGAATAATACCATGAACTAGCTATATCTAATATATATATACACATATTATATATATATGTAAACAGCAACAGAATACACATTCTTGTCTAGCGCAGATGGATCATTCTCCAGCATAGGCCACACGCTAGGTAACAAAATAAGTGTCAATAAATTAAAAAATATTGAAATCATTAAATGTATGTTCTCTGACCACAATGGAAAGAAACTGGAAATAACAGGGGGATAACTGAAAAAATTCACAAGTATGTGGAAAATAAACAATGCACTTATAAGCAACAACTAGGTCAAAAGAGAAATCTTAAGAAAAATTAGGAAACACTTTGAGGCAAATGAACATGAAAATACAACCTACCAAACTTACAGAATACAGAAAAGGCAGTGCTGAGAGGGAGGTATGTAGTTGAAATGCTGTCATTAATAAGGAAGAAATATCTCATTACAGACCTAAACCTCACATCTGAAGGCTGTAGGAAAAGGAGATTTAACTAAATCAGAAGTGAGCAGAAGAAAGGAAATAAGAAAGCTTAAAATACAGATAAATAAATTAAAGAACAAAAAGCAAAAAAGAGAACCAACCAAATCAAAAGTCAGTTCATTGAAAAGATCAGTAATATTGACAAAACCCTTGCTAAAATGACAAAGGGGATGGGGGAAGAGAGGACCAAAAAACTAAATTAAAAAAAAAAAAAAGTGGGCACATTAATATTGACCACTTAGAAACAAAAAGTATTATAAGAGGATACTATGGGCACTTGTATGCCAATAAATTAGATAACCCTAGATGAAATGAATATATTCCTAGAAACACAAAAGCTACATATAATGATTTAAGATCTCAACAGACTGATAAAAAATAAACAGACTATGCTGCAAAGGAGCAACTAGGCCTGTGTATAATTGTGCCTAAGAGCCTCCTCCCGAATGCCGCTTTGTTGCTCAGATGTGGCCCTCTCTCTCTAGCTAAGCCAACTTGGCAGGTGAAATCACTGCTCTCCCCACTGCATGGGATCAGACACCCAGGGTAGTGAATCTCCTTGGCAACGTGGAATATGACTCCCCGGGGAGGAATGTAGATCTGGCATCGTGGGATGGAGAACATCTTCTTGACCAAAAGGGGGATGTGAAAGGAAATTAAATAAGCTTCAGTGGCAGAGAGATTCCAAAAGGAGCCGAGAGGTCACTCTGGTGGGCACTCTTACGCACAATATAGACAACCCTTTTTAGGTTCTAATGAATTGGAATAGCTAGCAGTAAATACCTGAAACTATCAAACTACAACCTAGAACCCATGAATCTTGAAGACGATTGCATAAAAATGTAGCTTATGAGGGGTGACAATGTGATTGAGAAAGCCATATGGACCACACTCCCCTTTGTCCAGTGTATGAATGGATGAGTAGAAAAGTGGGGGGAGGGAGAGAAGGCACCCAGTGTTCTTTTTTACTTTAATTGTTCTTTTTCACTTTAATTTTTATTCTTATTACTTTTGTGTCTGTGGTAATGAAAATGTTCAAAAATTAATTTTGGTGATGAACACACAGCTATATAATGGTACTGAGAACAACAGAATGTACACTTTGCATGGTATGTGAATATATCTCAATAAAAATGAATTAAAAAAATTAAAGAAAATAAACATACTGAATGAGTAATCAAAGAAAAAGCACAGGACTAGATGGCTTCATTGGTAAATTTTTTGAAACCTACCAAAAAATTTCCACCAATCTTCTTTAAACTGTTCAAAAATTTGTAGAGGAGGAACTACTTCCTAGCTCATTTTATTAGATCAACATCACCATAATACAAAAGACAGACAAAGATAGGACAAGGAAAAATTACGAATCAATACCTCTTATGCAGACAGATGCATAAAATACTCAAAAAATATTACCAAACTGAATCCAATCTCATGTGAAAAGAATTATACACCATGATCAATCAGTATTTATTCCAGGTATGCAAGGGTAGATCAGCATAAGAAAATCAATTAAGGTAATACTCCACATTAACAAAATGAAGGTAAAAGCCACATGTTCATCTCAATTGATATAAAATAGTCATTTGACAAAATCTAACATGCTGTTTTGATGAAAACACAAAACTAGGAATAGAATGAAAAAATCATCAACACGTAAAGGGCTTGTATTAAAAACCTAAAGCTAACATTGTACTCAAATGTGAAAGACTGAATATTTCCCTCTAAGAGCAGGAAAAACATAAGGATACCCACTGCCACCAGTTATTCAATATTTTACTGGAAGTTCTAGCCACTTCAATGAGGCAAGATAAAGAAATAAAATGCATCTAAATTAGCAAGGAAGAAGTAAAAGGTACCGTATTTTCAAGTGACATGATATTATACTCAGAAAGTTCTGAAAAATCCCAACAAACCTACTTGTGCTAGTAAAATTATCAGATAATTGAGAGGTACAAGATCAACAGTCAAAAATCTGTAGGGTTTCTATGCACTAGTAACGAACATTCTGAAGAAGAAATAGATGAAAAATTCCACTTTCAATAGTAAAGGAAAGAATCAATATACAGGAATAAATTTAATCAAAGATGTAAAGGATTCATACATGGAAAACTGCAAAGCATTTCTAAAAGCAATCAAAAAGACCTAAGTGAATGGAAGGACATTTGTGTTCATGAATTGGAAGACTGAATATTAAGAAATCTATTCTACCCAAAGCGATTTACACATTCAACACAATCTCGATCAAATTCCAATGACATTCTTTGCAGAAATGGAAAAGTCAGTCATTAAATTTATACGTGAGAGTAAGGGACCCTGAGTCACTGAAATTATCTTGAAAAGGAGAATGAAGGTGGAAAACTCACACTTACTGATTTTAAAATTTATTGCAAAGTTGCAATAATCAAAATAAGACAGCAACAGCACAAAGACATTTAGACCCATGCACTCCAACTGAGAGTTCAGAAATAATTTCTCAAACTTATGGGCAATTGATTTTTGACAATAGTGCCAAATCCACTCAATGGAGAATAATTAGTCTCTTCAACAAATGGTATAGTGAAAACTAGATATCAATATGCAAAGGAATGAAGGTGGACCCCTACCTCACAACAAATTAAAAAAAATTCAAAATAGATCAAATGCCTAAATAAAAGAACCAAAACTATAAATCTCCTAGAGGAAAATATCAAGAGGCATATTCAATGCTTTCTGTTAGGTAATGCTTTCTTAGAATTTATACCGAAAGCATGAGCTGCAAAAGAAAAAAAATAAAGAAAGAAATAGACTTCACCAAAATTAATACTTTTTGAATCAAAGCACTTCATAAGAAAAGTAAAAATACAATGTAAGAAAAAGGAGAAAATATTTGGAAACCACATATCTGATAAGAGTTTAATTTCCAGAATGTATAAAGAAATCCTACAAGTCAATAACAAAAAGACAAACAACACATTCAAAAACTGAGCAAAAGACTTACGACATTTCTCCTAAAAGATATACAAATGATCAAATGTACATGGAAAGATGCTTAACATCAAAAGCCATTTGGGAAATGCAAATCAAAACCACAATGAAATACCATTTCACACCCACTAGAATGCCAATTATTAAAAAAACAGAAATCCTTTCTTGTGATAAAAAGGATACAGAGAAGTAAGAACACTCATTCATTGTTGAGGAGATGTAAAATAGTGCTACCACCATGGGAAACTTTTGGCAGTTCCTCGTAAAGTTATGAATAGAATTACCATATGACCAGGTAATCCCACCTCTAGGTATATACCCAAAATAATTTAAAGCAGGGACTTAAACACATATTTCAACAACAATGTGTGTGGCAGAATTATTCACCAATGTCAGATGGAAGACACTCAAATGTCCATCAACAAATGATGGACAAATAAAATGTGGTATATATACATATAATGGAATATTACTCACATAAAAAAGGAATGATGTTCTGATTTATTCAACCACATGGATGAAATGAACCTTGAAGACATCATATTGTGTGAAATAAGCCAAACACGAAAAAGACAAAACTTGTGTTAACTCACTGATATGAAATTATTAGAATAAGCAATTCCATAGAGTCAAAATCTAGAATAAAAGTTACCAGGGGGCAGGGTGAGAGATGGGAATGGAGAATTAATGCTTAATATGTACATAATTTCTGTTTGGGGTGATGGAAATGTTTTGATAATGGATGGAGTTGATGATAGCAATACATTGTGAATGTAATTAACATCACTGAATTATGTATTTGAATGTGATTAAAAAAGGGAAATATTATATATACATTACTAGAATAAAATTAAAAGCAAAAGAAGGTAATTTGTCAATATGATAAAGGAAATCTAGGGAATCTCAAAACTAACAGCATGCTTAATAGTGAAAGACTGAATTCTTTACTCATAAAATCAGGAACAATACAGGATGTCTGTTTTCACCACTATTATTCAGCATTTTACTGGAAGTGCTAACCAGGGACATTAGACAAGAAAAAAGAGAAAACAGCATCCACATATGAAGGGAAGAAATAAAATTATCTCTATGCACAGAAGACATGATCTCATATATAGAAAATCTTATAGAATCCACACATTCACCTCCCTTTCACACATACACACATACACACAAACATACTTACATACATAATTGTAAGAGATAATTAAATTAAGCAATGTTACAGGACATAAGATTGACATGCAAATATCAGCTTTATTCCTATAACAAAGCAATGAACAACCTTAAAATGAAATTAATAAAACTGTTCCATTTGCAATAGCATTAAAAACAGTAAAATTCTTAGGAATAAATTTAAACAAGGAAGCACAAGACTTTTACACTGAAAACTACAAAAAATGGATGACAAAAATCAAAGGAGACCTATGAATGATAGCATATCCTATATTAATGGATTGTAGAAAATATAATTATGATGGCAATAGCCCCAGAGTGATCTAAACTCAATGCATTTAGACGAAATGCAAACGCTGAACCTAAATTCACAAGGAATTGCACATAATCTTGAATAGCCATAATAATATTGAAAAAGTAGACAGTGTTGGAGGACACAGAACTTCTGATATTGACAATGGATTCTAAGATATGGCACCAAAATCTCAAGTAACAAAAGGAAAAGTAATGAAGAAAAAATAATATGAATGCTACAGAAACAATTTCAGAAAGTAGAGGAGAGATTGACAACCCATTGCATGAAATAAGAATTGCCTAAATGCCAAACCACATTAAAAAAAAAAAAAAGACAGACAAATATCCCTTTTAAACATAATCACTAAGTTATTTAACAAAATATTAGGAAATCAACTCCAGCAATGTATTTTCCAAAACTAATAATGTATCATGACCACCTGGAATTCAATCTAGGAGGAAATTCTTGGTTTTTCATTCAAAACCCACTCAATGCAATTCACTAAATTAACAGAATAAAAGAGAAGAATCACATGACCATTTCAATAAATATTTGTGTATAGTACTTAACCCAGAAATGTGATTCATAAAAAAGTTAGCAAATGAGGACTAGAAATGAACTTGTTCAACCTGAAAAGCATCTATTTATAACTTAAAACTAGTATCACACTTAATGGTGAATACTTTCCCGCTAAGATTGATATCCAGATAAGAATATTTATTCTCAACATTTCTATTCAGCATTTTACCAAATTTTCTGACCATTATAACAAGGTAAGGAAAATAAATAAATGACACAGACCTTGTAAAGGATGATACAAAAT
The DNA here is from genome assembly GCF_015220235.1 of Choloepus didactylus. Taxonomy (NCBI): domain Eukaryota; kingdom Metazoa; phylum Chordata; class Mammalia; order Pilosa; family Megalonychidae; genus Choloepus; species Choloepus didactylus. The sequence goes on from NC_051327.1 coordinate 45,638,605, forward strand.
TGTAAATATATTTGCTTGCAGATAGCATGATTGTGTTGGCAGAAAATAGCCAGGGCTTTACAAAACAGAGACCAAGTCAGTGAATTTAGTCAGGTCACAGGACACAAAGTCAATGTAGTAAAATCAATTGTAATACTACAAGCAAAAAAAAAAAAAAAAATGAAATTAGAAGGAAAATGCTATGTACAATACTGTTAGAAAACATGAAATATTAGGGGTAAATTTTTAATATATATTCAAGTACTGTATATGAAAACTAGAAAGTAAATGGATCAATATATCAAGTTAATGAATATGAATACTCATTATTTACCATGTCAATTTTATAGATTCAATGCAATTCCATTTAAAAGCCAGCAGTAATTTTGGAGAAAATTACAAGCTTATTCTGAATTGCTTCAGAACTTCCAAAGAGCCTAGAGTAGCAAATCACTTTCCATAAAAGAACAAAGTTGGAGTAATTTCTGTACCTAATTTCAAGACTTCCTATGAAGCTCCAATAAAAAAGAAAACTGTGTGGCACTGGTATAAACATATAGATGGGTGGAACAGATTGGTAAGTCTAAGGCAGACTCAAATATATGAATACTTTTTCCAAAGTTGTCAAAGTAATTTAGCAGGAAAAAAAGACTTTGCAATTAATTTTGCTGGACCACCTAGCTATCCGTATGAAAAATATTGACCTTAAACTATCACACAAGATAGACAGAAATCAACTAAATTGGGTCAGTTATCTTTGTGTTAAAGCTAAATCTATAAAAATTCTAGAAAAAAAGTATGACATTGAAGCAGACTAATATTTATTTTATGATACAATAAGCATGAATCATAAGAAAAAGATGAAAATCGGACTTTGTCAAAATTTTTAAACTTCTGATCATCAGATAACACTTTGGTAAAAGTGAAAATGCAACCCTCAAACTCATAGAGAATTATATTTATATCATATATATGACAAATGAAATTATATATATATAATCTCAACTCATTCACAAAGTCACCAATTTCTGAAATGGGTGAATTACTTGAACAGAAACGAAACAAATTAAGATACGGAACTAGGCAATCACAACATGAAAAAAAATTCACAATAATTTATCACTACATACCCTGAAAATTGAATAAAAGGAAACAAGGGAAAGGAACACAAAAACTAACTATACAAAGTGACAAGGATTTAAAGCAACTGGAACTCTATTCTTGTGGTATAGATACCTCTCTATATTTTTACTGCTGCCTAGTATTCCATTGCCAGCCCATGGGCATCAGAGCTCACTTTAATCTGCAGCATTCTGGCACTACTGGCTACTTCTAAAGCCCTCTGGTAAAATGTGAAAAGCAATGTCAGGAATTAAGTATTTTAAAACAGCTGCCATTATTTTTATACTGTCATTGATCTACCTCTCAAGTAATCAACAGCAGGTTTCCAGAAAATGTTTGAGATCAATAATAAACAGAAGCTCCCTCTGTGGCATGAATCAACAGGGAAACTTCATCAAAGATTCACACACTGGAATGACATTGCCCTGCTATTCACATGGCATTCAGCTCTCTCAACAGCAGAGATTCAGGCAGAGAATGAGGACCCTCACTTGCTTCAGTTTCCAAGTGCAGGGAATACACTTCCCATTAATGAATGGTTATATCTCAAATATGGCTCTCCAAAATATCTGTTTCTAAGTCAAAGAAACATCAAAGGAGTTAATTAATTCCTGGGAGAGCAAGTAACAGCTACAAGACCAGGTCCCTGAACCTTTATGGGAACCTTTAAATACCTGCTCAATGCAAGGTGCAAATGTTTTGCTGTTTTTCGCATCTCCAGAGGAAGATTCATCATGGGCAGAACTACACATAAATGCGTTTCATCCACAGTTTTTTGCCTCTTGCCCTGCAGGAACAAAACCATCATTATATAGAAGGTCAGTTCTCCATAGAGTTTCAACTGAGTCCATTCTAAATTAAAAACCCCTGTTTTCTGGAAAAAGGTTTTTCAGGATTTAGGTTAAGAGGAAAGGTTTAAACTCTTAAGAACACTTTCTCAACAACTGTTGATTTGTGTTAACTGAATAATCTCTTTCCGAGTGTATGACATCTTCATATTGGAAGTTATTTATTCTAAGAGGAAGTCAGTTTGAAGACAGGATTGCTATGATACCTCCCAAATACCATTAAAATAATCTATAAAGACCACTAAGGTAATTTTTTCAATAGTGCTGACTTATTAAAGATTGTTACTTTCCATATATACAAATCATAATTTTCAACACTTTTTGAATATAGTAAAAGGGTATTTCTTCCCCATCCCAATTCTTCAAAAGCTCTTAAGTATCATTAGCCTCATTTAACAGGGAAAAATAATGTGACTTATAGAAGATAAGTAATTTCTAGGACTGTAACCGAGATCTCTGACTTCTGCCACCATACTTTAATCTTCAGAAAAAATCAACACTAATAATAAGGGTGGAAACAACATTTAAATATGCACACAACAGACACAAATAGGAATAGTAAATGACATAAAAATCAGCTGATAAGTTTAGCCAACCAAGAACCTGAAGAATCCTTCCTGGGGTCAATAGCTATTATGAGTTGGATAGTGTAAGTACTGGTCGATTCTTTAAAGATAAACTTAGGGATTAATCTTCTTGTGCTTTTCACATGGTTACATGTTTCTCTGTATAATTTTTCTAAGTGTCATTTCTTCTGATCTCCAGGTGCTTTCACAGTCAGTCATAAGATGGAAGATATGAAAGCCTATATGTGTCCCCTGCCCTGTGCTGGATATGTTCACATACTATCTCTCAACCAGTTCAGTCTCTGAGGTGGATATTATTATTCTGATTATACAGGATGTAGGATATTGAGGAATGCACCCTAGATCAAAGAAGTTGCAAGTGAAAGCACCAAGATTTTAGCTGGTCTTCTGATTCTAAAACCAATACACAAAACCACTGTGACAGTCACTTTCAGCATTTTGCAGAAGTCTCTTGGGGGACCACAGAGAGCTAGGAATAGGGAAGGAGAGATCAGAGACTGAGAGAAGTGCCAAGATCAAGATTAGGGGGCCCTTCAATGAAATCTGTACCACATTTTAAAAAATATTTAAAACATCCAATATGCACATTATGTACATCTATATATATATATATATGTTTCTGTGTGTGTATGTGTGTATGTGTGTGTGTGTGTGTGTGTGTGTGTGTAGGCTGATGTACCTCCAAAAGAGTATCAAAATTATAATTATTATGGTAATATGAAAAGAAAATTGCTATTTTGGTATTGTTTGTTATAACAATCTAGAGTATGTTATGTTTGAATGCTTTATAGCAGAATTTTTATGCTTTCTTTCATTACCATGAGCCTGTTATTCCTTATGTCATCTGCTACAGTTTCTTAACTAGTTTCTCTATCTCTGACTTCCACCACCTTTTTGAATCTTAGCCCATTCTTTCTCCAAGACACACAAAGATCTTTACAATACCCCAATAATGCAACATTTCTCTTTTCCCAGATTTCTGTACATCCTTCCATTCATATGCTACGCATCTTCCATGGTTTTAAATTTTTTATTGTATTTAGAGTAAATTCTTTAGCTTTATACCCATGGATTTTAGATGCATCTTCTATCTACCTTTCCAAGATTATAAGTAAATATACATACTTGCCATTGCTTCTAAGTTTGGCTATTAGTTGTCAGCAAGCACAGATGATCTCCTATTTTATCTGTTTACAAAATATCTTCATATATAGACTCTTAACAGCATTTCAACTGGAAAGTAGTTTAAGTACTTTTTTCTCCCATGTCAAAAAAAAAAAAAAAAACCTCCTAAGAACTGACAAATAAATAGAATCCTGACATTATTATTTCTTATAATGAGGAAGTTTAATAAATTTAAAGACATACTAATGAAAACTTTCTGTTCAGGTAATATAATTAAATTCCCCATGCAATTCATGGAGAGTAGAAACAACGTGACAGAGTTTGTACTACTGGGGCTTAGAGAGAATCCAGAAATGCAGAAAGTCATAATTTGTTGTGTTTCTTGTCATCTACATCACTGTTGTGGTAGGAAATGTGGTTATTGTGGTCACCATTGTCACCAGTCCATTGTTGGGTTCCCCCATGTACTATTTCCTGGCCTATCTCTCCTTCATAGATGCCTGTTATTCCTCTGTCAATACTCCAAAACTAATTGTGGATTCACTCCATGAGAAGAAGACCATCCTATTCAATGGACGTATGACCCAAGTCTTTGGGGAACATTTCTTTGGAGGTGCTGAGGTCATCCTGCTTACTGTGATGGCCTATGACCGCTATGTGGCCATATGCAAGCCCTTGCACTACACAACCATCATGAACTGGCAGTCGTGTGGGCTACTTGTGGGGGTGTCATGGTTGGGAGTTTTTCTTCATGCAGCCATACAGATCCTCTTCACATTTCGATTACCCTTCTGTGGCCCCAACATCATAGATCACTTCATGTGTGATCTGAACCCTTTGCTCAATCTTGCCTGCACTGACACCCACACTCTAGGACTTTTTGTAGCTGCTAACAGTGGGTTCCTCTGCATGTTAAACTTCCTCCTCTTGCTGGTCTCCTATGTGGTCATCTTGCACTCTTCATTTGCAATCTTGCGCAAAGCCCTGTCCACCTGTGCCTCCCACATCACAGCCGTCATCTTGTTTTTTGTGCCTTGCATATTTGTGTACATGAGACCTCCAACTAATCTACCCATTGATAAAGCAGTTGCTGTATTCTATACTCTCATAACTCCCATGTTAAATCCCTTAATTTATACTTTAAGAAATGACCAGATGATAAATGCTATGAGGAAACTGTTCAGTAGGAAAGCTAGTCCAGATGATTTTTAAATGTCTCTGGATCCCAACAAAATTTCAACTGAGGAAAGGGTCAAAAGTACATTTGGGGGTGAATGCACAGTTTTGTGATTTTACTCAGGGCCATTGATAGTATAGTTTGGATGATTTGCATGCTGTGTGAATAAAACTGTTAAAAAAAGAAAAGGAAAAAAGTATATCTGGGATTTGGGGATTAACTCAACAAGAGATACTTGTGGGAGATTGAAAAACTAATCACTACAATGCATCGAAGGAAGCAGAAATGAGGGCAAGAAATCAGAAAAAACCTGAAGACCACTTTTTTGCATATTTGGAAAATTATGCTAAATTGTAGCTTAGCTTTATGGACTTAATTCTTGTGTATGGATTCATAAACTTTTCCTCATAAAAAATAAAAAAAAATATTAAAATATATTGGTATTGGGAAAAATATAACAATCCAAAGAGATAGATACTACTACAATCCCCATTTTGCATATGAGGAAACTGACAGAAATGGGAACATAACAATACAGATGCTTGTTTTGATAGATTTCACAGTCATGCTCTAACTGCTATGAAAATCTTCCAAGCAATGATGAGAGAACTGTCAAAAAATTATAATGCCAACAATTTATTGAGCCAGAGACTCTGCTGGGCACACTATATATATATTTTTCATTATCTTGGGATAAAAATCCACTAATTTTTCATTAATAACTCTTATGTTTATATATCAAAATTGATGATCAATTATTGCCTGTGACATCGTTGTAACTAACTATAATTCAGAGCTATAAAATTAATGGCCATTTAATCTCTGAGTGATAGGTAATGAGATTATGCTGTGTTTCTTATGGGATTCAGAGCAAATTTGTACTGCTCATTTAACCCAACTGATATCTCAAAATAAAGACTAGTGATTCAAATAAAGTAACACTTGAATGTCAGGCAGAAATGTCTATTTGTTAAATATGCACTTATAGTCTATGAAATACTTGCCAGCAAGATGCAATTATTTTGCAAGGTAACACAACAGGTGGTACACAATAAACACTGAATGAATGTACCTGAGTATAAATAATATGAATAAATTAGATAAAATACAGATCATAAAAATAGGATGGAAGGTCCTTGCTTCAGCAGCATGTACACTAAAGTTGGAAGGAAACATAGAAAATTAGCATGGCCCTGGTACAAGAATGACTTGCAGATTTTTGAAGTGTTCTATACATCTTGGAATGATGGAAATGTTTTGGTGATGGATGGTGGTGATGGCAGCACAATTTGTGAATGTAGTTAACAGCACTGACATATGTATCTGAATGTGACTAAAAGAGGAAAAGTTAGATTGCATATATGGTAACAGAATAATTTTTTTAAAAAAATCTATGGAACAACACTACACAAATGGTGAACCCTAAATTAAATGATAGATTATAGTTAATACAATTATAAAAATGTGTCATCATCAATTGTAAACCAGTGTTCCACACCAATGTAAGGTGCTGAAATAGAGTGGTTTATGAAAAGCCTGTATTTTACTTCTGATAGTTCTATAAATACTCAGCTACTCTAATAAAGAAAAAAAAAAGTAGTATGGGAGTCATGGGAATTGTTTCCTAACTTTATCTGATCCAGATTCTAAGGAGAATTTTAGCTAGATATCATGGGGGAATCACAATTTATTGCTCTTGCTTAAACTTGAGTGATGAAGAAATTGAAAGAAAGATTCCCAGCATATGAACAAATAGTTGAATTTGTCTTATACTCCATGCTGTCAGCAAGGTTTCATTATCTTGTGAATGTGAGCTATTTAGGATATATTTCCTTGTTTATCAGTTTAACTTTTGATAATATTTCATTATTAAATGTTTTTTTTTTTTTTAAATGTGGCTCTGTCTGCACATAAATCAATTTTAAGGTGAATATTTCCCACTTCTTCCTTCCTTCCTTCATTAAGCAATGAATATTTTTGAGTCCAAGGAGAGTAGCAGGCAGCGTGATAGTGTTGGGCTTCAGTGGTGAATATAAAAGAGGCATCAGTCCTGCCATGCTGCACATCTTCAGAGCTTATGATGCATTGGGAGACTCCCAGAAGTGAGCAGAGATTACAATAGCATGGGGTGCTATGAAAGCTCATGGGAACAATAACCAGCAAAGTCAGGAAAGGGTAAGGAAAGACCTCCTAGATAAAAGATATAAAGCATGGGACCTGAAGGATGCAAAGGAGTCCACAGAGACAGAGGCATCAGGTTGCAGTGAGAGCATTCTTAGGAGAGGGAATATATAACAAAGTATTTATTGAATCCCTGTCACATGCCAGGCACTATACTGAGCACTCAGAGGGTAACAGCACAAATAACAAGACATGAACCTGGAGGGATGTGAATGGCGAAGGTCAAGAAGAGCCTATAGTCATGTTAAGACTTGATGCTAAGGGCAATGTAAGAGAAATATTGAGAGGTCTTTTAAACTAATGACTAAAACAATTAATCTTGAGTTTTAAAATGATAACTCTAGCATGGTGTGGGTAAAAGACTTAAAGCAAGAGAACAGGAGATTAAAGAATGAAAATCTGAACTGTGTTGGTGTCAGTGGGGATTCAGAATGTGGTGGATACTGTTTTTTCTAGCAGAAATTTTCTTCACTAGATCGGTACCACCATGTCCCAGCTGCTTTGATTCTGGGCTTCTAACAGCTCATATACCTTCCTTCTTTGGATATTTGCACCAGATTAAATGAGAGCTGCCTGACATGAGGGATTATCCCCACTGCCCCAGGGCCTACCAGTGTCCAATGACTGATTGGCAGAGAGATACAAAACACTAGACACCATGACTCACATGGAAAACCACTCTGTATTGGAATCTGTTTTCCCAGTTCCACTGACTCTGCTCTATGTGGAAGCCAGACTTTGTTGAGACCACACCTTTTGTTCTCTCTTCTATAATCTATTTAATGCAAAACTTTCTCCTGTAAATCTCTGTCACAAAAATCTCTGTGCCAGATTCTTGCGTCTAGGAAACCAGCCTATCATGGAGAGATAGAAAAGGATTCAAGAGACAATTAGGTTTTACAAACAAATGAACATGAAGTAGGATAAAGATTAGAGAGAAAAGAGACATGGGTGAAATCCAGGTTCTGGCTTAGAACATTGAATGGAATTGGAAACTCAAGATGAAACACAGAGAAGATGAGTGTCTTTGGAATACATTTGATGAGATGACATGGGAGACATCCAAAAAGCAATGTACAGGAGTCAGCTGAATATAGGGCTCTCATCCTTAGAAACAGGATTGGGCTGGAAAAATGTAGGAATCTTTAGTATACAGATGGTAATTAAAAACATAAATGCATGAAGCATCATCTGGGAAGAGTGTGTAATGCGAGAAATGAGGAGGGAACAAGTTTAATTTGTCTTATACTCCATGCAGTCAGCAAGGTTTCATTATCTTGTGAATGTGAGCTATTTAGGATATATTTCGCTGTTCATCAGCTTATCTTTTGGTAATATTTCATTGAGTGGCACTGGTACTTAATGGGTGGTACTCAAAGGGTGTATTCAATGGCCTATCAGATGATCCATAGCCATTTTCATATTTTAGAAAAAAAAAATAAACTTATTGCAACATAAAACTTTTTTATAAATACCAATTTGTATATTATTAGAGATTCAATAGGATATCAAATCCAAAAATAAAAGCATGTTGCTAATATAGAAGACCATTCAGAAAACAAGGAAGAGTCCCTGATAAATGAAAATGATTAACAACATGAAAAAATCAGTTAAATAGAATTAATAATTCCTTGTAAAGAGGTTAAAATTTAAGCTGCTAATTTTAATGATATTGTTACTTATATAGATGGAAAATGCATCAGAGGAATTTGTATTACTGAAATGTATATGACAAAGTGCATCTATTTATAGTCCCATAAGGAGAGAACATAAATATTGGAGCATGGAAAGTAATCAAAGATAAAAAGAAAGTAAATATTCCAGAGATAAAGAAAGACACAAGTGTTTATAATGGAAGAGTCTATCAAGCGTCATTAGTGTGAATTTAAAGAGACCTACTTCCAGACTTATCTCATTATCCAATGATAATTAGGCAATATAAATTTTTCCAGAGAAAGAGAAAAAAAAAGTTTGCCTAAAGGAGTAAAATGCGACTGGCATCAGATTTATCTGAAACACTAGAAATTGGCAGACTGTGAAACAAGGTCTTTAATAAGTCAATTGGAAATCATTGGATTGATTCCAATTGATAAGTCATTGGAAATCAATCAAAGTGTTAAAATAAGCAAATGCTGAATCAAGATAAGAACAAATGGTAGCAAAACCTCATGGCACCTTTACCACCCACCCCTAATTCCTCCTCAGTTCTGTGTGGCACCAAGGCTTACTTCCATATGAATCTCTTTCCTGGGTTCCAGAGGGAGCAGGGTAACCCTTCCTTGCTTATTGGGGTGCATGTATATCTGCCCCAATTCAATTTGTGGCAGTCTGAAGGACTAATGCAAGACATTCATTTTTGCCTTGCTTCTCCTAGAAATTACACTGGGCATAGAAGAGGCTGACTGATCCACTAAAACACTGGAAGATAACAGTTGAACCACAGCTGCATGGGACAAAAGATAAAAAAATTGACATACAATATGAAGCCCAGGGCTGTGAGAAAAGCTGCAGTTTGGAGGGCAGGGGATAAAGCCTTGGATTGTCCTTTTACACAGGGAGTTAAAAAGGCCATGCATATTAGCACAGGGAAAGACTCATGCACCAAAAGACTTGAGAGGGCCCTCTGCCTTCACTTCAGCCTGTGCAATGCTGGCTAAGTATGGAAGGAAAGCACCAGTCCAGAGCAAATCTGCAAAGACTGGGAAAATAAATCTCTTTCAGTTTGGTTTTTTTTTTTTTTCTTTATTACCTCCTGAAATTCATGAAATAACTGTCATAACACTAGTGCATTAAAAACTAAAGGAATAGAGCCTTAGTGACCACAAACATCAAGGAATAGTCTTTCCATAGTGTGAAAATGCAGTAGAAAAACAGCATACTATAGCCATTAACAATTAAAAGAGAAAAGATTAGTAAACCCTGCAGAAAAGAGAGTACTGATTCCCATTGACAGTAAATTAAAATATTAAAAAGTCCAGATTTTTACCAAAAATTATGTCATTAAAAAAAAAAAAGAAACCACAAGAAAACATAGGTCATTGAGAGGAGCATAATAAAGCAAAAGAAACCATCAATGAGGAAACCAAGACCTTGAAAATACCAGCAACAAAGCTTAAAATAACTGTATTGAATTTGCTTAAAGAGCTAAAGGCAAGAACAATCAAAGTAATAAAGGAAATCAGGAAAACAATATATGAAGAAAATAAGAATATAAATAAAATGTTTTATATGGAAAAGAACCAAACAGAAATACAGGACATGAAAAATGATGTGACTGATTTTTTTTAAGAATATTTATAGAAGGATTCAAAGCAAATTTGAGCTGAAAGAAAAAATAATTAGTGAAATTATAGATAGGACAATTAGAATTTTCCAGTTAGAGGAACATAAAGAAAAAGAATGAAGAAAATTGAACAGAGACAAAGGGATCTGGGGACACATCATTTGTATCAATATCTGCAAAGTTGAGTTCCAGGAGAAGACAGAGAGAAAGGAGAACATCTGAAGAAATAGTGGCTGAATACTTCCCAAATTTGGCAAATAACATGAATATATACACCCAAAAATCTCAACTTCAAATAGGATAAAGTCAAAGAGACACATAAAGAGATATATAAAAATCAAATTGTTGAATGTCAATAATAATCATTGAAAGAATTGTGAAAAAAGCAAAGGAGAAGCAACACATCATTAACCAAAGATCTTCAAATAAGATCAAATACCAGTTTCTCATCAGAAATCATGGAGGCTAGAAAACAGTGGATGACACATTTAAAGTACTGAAAAAAAAATAAATGTCATCCAAAATTTTTATATCAGTAAAACTAATTTTTAAAAAAGTGAGAGATTAAACAAAAGCTGAGGGAATTCATCACCACTGGACCTGCCCTAAAAGTAAGCTAAACTGTGCTCCTCAGGTTTAAAATGAAGGAAACTAGACCATAGACCAAACTGTAAAAAGAAAGAAAGATCTCAGGCAAAAGTCACTACATGGGGAAATATAAATGCCAGATTTTTAAATTATGCTTTGTTACCCCACATTTTATCTTTTACATAATACAATGCATAAAAAGCAATTAAAATATATGGTTTGGGACACAGTGGAAAATTGTAGTGTTCAAAGAGCAACTTAAAGGAGAGGATGGAGGAGCATGAATACTAGATTTAATATGCTATTTAAGTTAGATAGATAATGAATCAAACAAGATTATTATAGCTTTAGGATGTCAAGAATTTATCACAAAACAAAATGAGAAAGTGATTCTTAATGTTTCACTCAAAAAGATCAACTAAACACAACAGTAAGGAATAATGGAATAAATGAAGAACAGAAAAAGGGACACAAATTACAGAAACCAATTGCAAAATGTCAGAATTAAGCCCTTCATTATCAGTAATTACTTTAAATTTAAATGCATGAAACCCTACAATCAAAAGAATAGACTGGAAGAATAGAGAAGAAAGCATGATGTACCTACATATTGTTCATTAAGAGACTCCTCTTAAATACGAATACACAAATTGGTTGAAAGTAAAAGAACGGAAAAATATTTCTTGCAAATAGCAAGCAAACCAGAGCTGGGGTGGATAAACCAATATCAGATAACATAGATATTTAGTCAAAAACTGTTACAAAGGACAAAAATGGACACTATATATTGAGCAAAGTGTTGACGTATCAAAATGATTTTGAACATATAAACATATTTTCAACTAGCAACAGAGCCCCCAAATATGTGAGGGCATTATTATTCACAAAATTCTATTTAGGAAAAGGGATGGCTTTCCATTAAAAGCAGCAGAGTTTAATGTACCACATTCAAGAAAAGCCCAGGACTAGATGACATCCCTATTGAGTTTTACTAAACATTTTGTGGAGAATTAACACAAATGCTTCTTAGACACTTCCAAAAAAATTAAAGAGAAGGGAATACTTCTGAACACATTCTGTGAGGCCATTATTACCCTAATACCAAAGCCAAATAAAAATACCACAAGTTAAGAAAATTACAGACCTATATACCTAATGAATATAGATAGAAATCCTCAAAAAAGTAATAAGTCATTTCCAACAGCAGATGAAAAGAATTGTACACTTACATCTATGATCAATTTACTTTTGACAAGGCTACCATTTCCCATTTGACTGGGAAAGAATAGTCTCTTCAACAATGGTGTTGGGAAAACTGGATATATATATTGCAAAAGAATGAAGAAGGATCCCTACTTCACACCATATACAAAAATGGATAAAAGACCTAAATAAAAGAACGAGGACTATAAAACTCCTAGGAGAAATGTAGGCAAGCATCTCCAGGATTTTGTGTTATGCAATGATACACAAAACACAAGCAACAAAAGAAAAAAATAGATAAATAGGACCTCATCAAAATTATAAACTTTGCATCAAAGGACTTTATCAGAAAAATGAAAAGACAACCTACCCAATGGAAGAAAATATTTGGAATCCACATATCTAAATAAGGATATCTATTCAGAATATATAAAGAAATCATACAACTCAATAATAAAAAAATCAAACAACCCAGTTAAAAATGGGCAAAATATTTGAGTAGACATTTCTCCAAAGAGTATTTACAAATGGCTAAAAAAAAAAACATGGAAAAATGGTCAACATAATTAGCTAGTAGGAAAATGCAAATCAAAACCACAATGAGTACCATTTCACACTCACTAGAATTGCATTACTATTAAAAAACAAACAAACAAGTAAACAAAAAAACCAGAAAATTACAATTTTGGAGAGGATGTGGAGAAATAGGGACACTTATTCAGGTTTCTGGTAGAAATGTAAAATGGTGCAGCTGCTGTGGAAAACAGCTGGCAGTTCTTCAGAAAACTAAGTATAGAATTAGCATATGACCCACCAATCCCTCTGCTAGGTATGGACCCCAAAGTATTGAAAGCAGTGAATTGAACAGCTATTTGCACACTGATGTTCTTAGCAGCATTATTCACAGTTGCCAAAGATGGAAGCAACCCAAGTATCCAGAAACCAATTAATGTGTAAATAAAATGTGGTATAAACATACAATGGATTAATAGTCAGCATTAAAAAGGAATGAAGTGCTGGTTCATGTGGCAACATGGAAAAACTTTGAAGACATTATATTGAGGGAAATAAGACAGGCACAAAAGGACAAATACTGTATAATCTCACTCATGAAATAATTAGAATATTCAAACTCATAGAAATAGAGTCTAGAATATAGGATACCAGGGGCTAAATTAGAGGTAGAGAATGGGAATTTACTGCCTAATGTGCACAGAATTTCTATTTAAGTTGATTGCAAAGTTTTGGAAATGGATGGTTTTGACGGTAGCACAATATTGTGAATGTAATTAACCACTGAATTACATATGCAAACATGGTTAAAAAAGGAAATTTTAGGTCAAACATGTGTTACTAGAATAAAAGTTAAAATATAAAACAAAGGACTATATAACACAATGAACCCTATTGTAAATGATGGTCTATAGTTAACAGTACAATTATAAAAACATTCTTTCATAAATTATAACAAATTTACCACACTAATGCTGGATGTTAATAATATGGTGGTATAGTTGGAAAAAATACACCCTATTGTTATCTATGGACTATAGTTAATAATACAATTATAATATTCTTTCATCAGTTGTGACAAAGGTACTGCACTAATGCAAACTGTTAGGAGGGTGGGGAAATGGGAATTTTTTACATGATTTTTCTGTAAACCTATAACTCCTTTAATAAAAAAAAAACAAATTAAAAAAATGGGCATGATAAAACTACCTACCACAGAAAGTGTGGTGTAGTTTACATGAAATAAAATTGCACAAATAAAAGGGTGGCAGTATAAAGGCTTGAATTGATACTGCTCCAAACAAGATATGCAAAAGTGCCAATATGCATGTGAAAAGATGCTGAATGTCATTATACATTAGGGAAATGCAAATCAAAACCATGAGAAACCATTTTACACTCACTAAAATGGATAGTATTTAAAAAACAGAAAATAAAAAGTGTTGGAAGGCTATGGAGAAATTTGAACAATCATGTATTGTTGATGTAATATAAAATAGTGCAGTGGCTATGCACAACATTTTGAGAATGTCTCAGAAAGTTAAGTATAGAATTACCATATGACTCCCAATCTCACTTATAGATATATATCCAAAAGAATTGAAAGCAGTGATTCAAACAGATATATTTGGACACTGATATTAATAGCAATATTATTCACAATTGCCAAAAAAGGAAGCAACTCAGGTGTCCATCAAAAGATGAATGGATAAACAAAATGTTGTATATACATACAATGGAATATTAGTCATAAAAGGAGTGAATTTCCATACCTGAGATAACATAGATGACCCTTAAGACATCAAGTTGATTTAAATAAACCAGGAACAAAAGAACAAATATTGTATGGTGTTGGTGATATGAAATAAGTGGATTAAGAAAACTCATAAAGTCAGAAACTGGAATACAGGGGCCATGGTGGGGGTAAGGATTTAGGCAGTAATTCTCATTTGGTACAGGGTTTCTGTTTAGCATGATGAAAAAGTTTTGGTAATGGATGGAGGTGACATAAGATCAATCAATACAATATGGCTCATTAATATAGTGAAGTATAAAAAAACACATGAACATCTCAATTGATGAAAAAAAAAAAAAAAAAGGCATGTGGCAAAATCCAGCACCCATTCTTGATAAAATACTTAGAAAGAAGGGAATTTCCTGAACATCATAAAGGAAATGTATGAAAACATGAAGCTATCATCATACTCAGTTGTGAAAGACTGAAAGCTCTTGACCCCAAATCAATAATACATAAACATACCTGCTTTAATCACTATTATTCAACATTGTAGTGGAAGTTTTAGCCAGAACAACTAGGAAAGGAAAAGAAATAAAAGTCATCCAAACTTGTAAGGAAGAAATAAAATCATCTCTATTTGCAAATGACATGATCCTATGTAGAGAAAATGCCAAAGAATCCACTAGAAATCTGCTAGAGCTAATATACCAACTCAAAAATGTTGCAGGGCAAAGGATAAGCACACCAACATCAGTTTGTTTCTGTACACTAGCAATTGACAATCCCTTGCCCATCTAACAAATGATGTCATGGAATGAGGTATGAATCTAGCCAAGTCTCAGCTAATTCTAGATTCTGCATCTCTCACAGGCCTAGACATATGCCCTGTTTCATCCTATAAGACTGTACTGACATGAGATCCCAATTAACTTGATCTTTAAGCAGTGATTATCATCTTCCAAGCAATGAAATCCTAATGAAGTTTAATAGGTATCCATTTCCAACTAACTGCTATTGGGTACTTCAGATTTTAGTTTATGTGTAAGGCCTTGGAAGTTAGTGAGCACCTAAGCATATCACACATTCTCCTGGGCTATGTGGACCAAAAGTTTCCCATGAATTCATTCCTGTGCTTTTGCTGCCATTGACTTTGAGGTACCTACTTATGCATTCACTGAGAGAAACATATTTTACAGCCTCTCTAGGGTCAGAGTGCATGATTTTGCCCACTATTTTTTTCTGGCATGCTTTATAACTATTTGTTGATGTTGTTTTATAAATTTTTCTGCAACAGTCACACCCATCCAGCTTCCTTAACACCCTTTCACATTCTCCTGAAAAAAAAAAAAACTCCCTTCTTTGTAGTCAATGAAGGCCAATAAGTCAATTTCTTCATTATGGCTGTCTTCAGTAAAGGCAATTTCTGATTGGATTCATAGAACATTGTCAACTTCACCAGGTTCTTTTAGAATATTTTTGACAATATTAATTTATCCACTAAGTATGTTGCTGCCATACATGTATTGCCCGAGTAAAATTCAAGTATATGTTTTGGATCCAAAAATGTTGAGCTCCCCAAGATAATGTCATATTGGTATTAGCCCTCTCAAATATACTTTGGTTCTGGTATACCAAAGAGCTTTCCACAGGCAGCACCAGTAGATATTGGCACTAAGTTCAGCCCACATAGTCAATCCTAAAATGGTATTGGTTTCTGTTTTCATGTATTCTTTACTTTGGTTATTATCATCAACCTGCAAAATTAAGATTAACAAGCAGTAGAGCAAAAATATTCTGACATTGTGAGCATGCAGCAGGTAGTTTTTATCCATCACATCCAGGCCCCTATCTAAGGTCATCACTTAGAAAAATAATTTCACAGTAAAGTATAGATCTGTTTTTGACCATAGTCCTTTGTGTGCATCCCGGAGTCAACACTTTTCACATGTGCTCTCCAAATAGAGGCTTTTTTTTTTTTTTGCTTTTGGTTCTTTTTTAATAATGAATACAACCTGTAAAATGAGAACCGGAAGAAAAATCAACCATATAAGTTTTCCAATTTTTCATACATGGTGTTAGAGTAATTGAGATGCATCACATAGATGACTCCAGATATAATGTTGCTTAAATTCCCTGGTAACCCATATTGGACCTTTAGCTTCCAAAGAACAAGAATGTTTCTGCAAACAAATAACCTCACCATTACAGCTACTTATAAATATAGCTAAATGATACTAAAGTAATGTTGTTTTCCCTCTCTGATTTATTCATTATCAGTTGCCTTTTAATCTGCAATTACTTCTCCTTAAAATTTAAATTAACTTTCAACCAGATCCTTTAATTTATATAACCCAAGGATCTTTTTTCTTTCAGTCATTTCAGGGCCATTTTCCAGACTATATGGCCAGTCTATAGCCTACTGTCTGTTCATTGGTTCACTCCCCCAAAATTAGTAAAATTTTTACTACATCACTATTGTTGTCACCTATTATTCTGATGCCATAAGGAACACTACTCATAATTCTGCCCATTTATCTTTTCCCTCTTCAATTAGCTGCTACTTTCCAGATTGAGTGCCCACCAGGTCTCAAGCTACCATCTATAATCCATGCAACATGTTAGAAAGCCTCCAAAAATCAATAATTTGGAGAGGTTTCATTCATCCATCCAGTTTGGTAACTCCTCAGGGAGATCCAATGAGGGCTCCAGTGCACAAAAGCAACCTGTTGATAAAACGACCTCCCCCTTACATATGTTCTTGGTTTTACATTTCTATGTAGTATGGGAGTTCTTCTGTTTATTTGGTAAAATACAGGACATAAGGATTCATTTTATGATAAAATCTAGGACATGAGTATTTTAGGTCTCAAAAAATATTATGTTATTTAATAATTAAAGCAATGTTGACTAACATCCATTAACAAATTAGCAGTAACCTTTCAAATGATGTGTACTTGCAGGTTGGGTCAGGTGTCTTCCCAGTAAAAAGGTCCAAGTGTTCACTGTTAGATGGCAATTCCCGTAACTCTTGTAGAGGGTGTTGTTCAGAAAATGAAAGTTTTTAGGCACAAAGAAGATCTCCAGCAGTTTTCTCTCTTATCTCACTGGCTAGAATTGTGTCACATGCATATCCCTAAAATAATCATTGGAAATGGGAATAGAATTGCTGTAATTGGTTTAGGCTAATCCAGATTCACACCTATGGATTGGGAATGGATTCAATGTCTTCCTCAAATACATGGACACTGACAACAGAAAAAACAGGAATTCTTAGAGAAAGATCTGTGAACAACTAACAGTGTTTGCCGCACCCATCATACCTCTGTTGAGTACTTCCTTTCTTTCCTGTGTCTTTGATATCTCTCTCTCCAGTCCCTGTATCCCTCCCCCTCCCCTTTTCCTCACCCATCCCCTCCCCCTCACTTTCTACTAGCTTCTTCCCACTGACAACTAAACATGATCAAATTTCTCCCAGACGAAAAAAATATTTACACTCAATCCCATGTCTCCCTTTAATGACTAATTGCCTTCTTATGAGAACTCTATTTTTTTGCAACCTTCAATTTTTCAGAAGAAGAAATTGAGGCACAGAGAGGTTGAGAAACTTGCCTAACATTTTGTCCAGAAGATGACACACTAATGAGCAATCCAGGCACTATTCTAAACACGTGGCATTTATTATCTCATACAACCCCGACAGTCTTATGTGATAGCTATCATTATCATGCCCTGCATAGCAGATGTGGAAAATGAGGCATAAAGAGGCTGAGAAACTTGCCCAAGAACCTCCAGCTCTAGGAGGTGCAATTTATTGTCTTCCAAAGCTTTACACTTAAGCATGTCAGATTTTTAATATTAGAGAGCAGTTTCTCTAGCCCACGTTTTCTTAGGCCATCAACAGTAAAATAGCAGTTATTCATTGACCTAGATGTTTTCATGCTTGAGCTTGTTCAAAAGCTCCCAATAACTCTGTGAAATGGTTATTATTAGTGTTGTTTTACAGACTATGAATAACTTATGTACCTGTACTCCCTTTACTGGAACATTCTGCATCTTATGTCCTAGACTCCAAGTTCACTTCCAAACTACATCCACAGGTAAGCTGATCGCTCACCCCAACCAGCTTTGTGCCTCCCAGCCCTTCTTCTTTGCAGCTGTCACCACCACAACAGAGAATAGGGTGAACTGGTTTCCTGCCACCTTGGCTGAAGCTGATAATTCTAATCCTCTGGGTCCTGAAAGTTAGGAGCCACCCTATTCTTTATGCTTGAGTAATATCCATTCAAAATTTCCCTGGGATAATACATAAAAATAAGTAAGTACCGACTCCAGGGATTCCTAAACCTTGAAGACCACACCAGCATAACCAGCCTCAGATTACAGTTACTGTTTGTTTTTAAGTTTCCAACCAATTTGGATTCAGAGCTGAAGGGACCAAAGGAGCTATCTCTGGCTGAGCATGGGCTTTCTAAGAAAAGGTTTACTGTAACTGGCTTTGGAGACCTTCTAGAACAGGGAATCTATGGTTAGTTGTTGAGTTCATGATGCATATATCTACCTAATTGTTCTACTTTAACACAGTTTGCTATTTTGGGGACTTTACATCAAGTTAGAATTCTGATCAAGTGACTTTTATAATATAATCCACCTGTTCTCCAAGAAAGCAAGAATGGCAATTGTGTACTCAGGGGCTTAGGGAGACATATCCTCCATTGTTTAGAGTTTTTCCCATCAATTCTATTGAATCATAATGATTTCTAAGTTTTCTGACTGAAGAAACTCATTATCTGAGCTGGGAAGCTTGTGGCCCACACAGGATAGTTAATCCTTCACAGCAAAAATAAACAAGATCTGTGAATTCAGAATTATTTATGAAGTCTCTCTTAGTAATCATTTTCAAGTCACTAATTGAGGAAAAGAAATACTATACTTAAGGTAAAAAGGGATGAACTTGCAAAGAAGCAGTAGGTGGTGGGTCACTGATTGCTGCAAATATGATACCTTATCGTGGAATGAAACTGTTACTTCTTTTCCAAATGCATTCAGAAAGGTAGGTACAACCAGTGACTGCCTTTTTAATTTTTTTTCTCACAAGATACTAGGTCTTCAATTTACTGGTAAGTTATATTTACCATCTCATATAATTATGAATATCAGATTGTATACCCAGTCTACTTAAAAAACCAGTCACTTGAGATATTATGGACCCATACCTTAAATAATCAAGTAAAACTTGTATTAAATTATTTTACTGATAATGAAAACAATGTATTCTCTTTATAGTAAACTCAGATCAGAAAAAGTATGAATAAATTCCACAATTCTTAATTCCAATAATTAATTAATCTCATGTTTCAGATGAGCACTACTCATCATTAGTGTACTTTTTTAGATATTTGTCTATGTCTATACATCATTTTAGACAATTGGATCCTAATATATACAACATTTTATAACTTGCATTTTCCATACAGTATTATACTGAAACAGTCTTTCCACATCATCTTCTTACAAATCACTTTAGTGTCCACCTAATATTTCATAATTATACATTATAATTCATTTAACTTTTCCCCTTTATGTAGACATTTGTAGACATTTAGGTAGTTTTTGTTTTTCACTATTATAAAAATAATCATGATTTACAACCTCTATTCATGAACTTTGCTCATATTTTTTATCTAGAGTAGATTCCTAAAACTAACGAGTACTGGACCAGGGGACATCACCAAATATAAAGATCTTATTATATAAAGTCAAATGTATTTCCAGAATGTCATATATCAGTGCAACTCACCAGCCCTGGATAATATGACTTTCTTCAGTCTTTGCTAATTTTCTAGTAAAAATATTTTACTTTTAAAATTGCCTTTGATAACTTTTGAAATAGATTTTTTTGACATCTCATGATTTTTTTCTGAGAATTAGCCTTATCCTTTTTTATAAGCATGTGAATAGACTCTTTTCTTCATTTGTAAATGCTGTTTCTGTAGTTACACGTCTATCATACTTGTTGCAAATAGTTTTTGAGTTTGTTCCAGGTGTTCATGAAGTTTTATCCATCAGTTTTATTCTGTTTTATACCACTATATTTTTCTTAACATACCCTTCCCCATCTAGAAAGCAGATACATATTTTCTCTGTTTTACTGATTTTGAACAGTTTTAGCTCTATTTTGAGTTTTTAATATATGCCATTCTTTTTCCTTTTTTCCTTCTTTTTTCTGGTGATGATATGAATAGAAAACTTATTTTGAAAAGTCCCTCTCAATTACAGAAACATCTTTTATTACCACTATTTAACTGTTTATAATATCAGTTAACTACTTTTTAAATTAATGTCCTTTCAAGTTTAACCATATCTTCTTCCTATTGAGCTTATTTGCATTCTTCAGTCTTAACAGTACTTTTTAAATAATTGTAAGCTTTTGAATTTATCAAGTCTAATATTTTTCTATATTCTTATGTATGGGATTTTTGCATTCAAACTTTTTCCTAATATAAACTGATTGTTTTTCTAACCTCTTGAGTTGAATACTTCATTTATATTCTCACATAGTTCATTTATTTTCTCTCTTAATATAATAAAAAGTAAGTATTTCAAGAACTAATTATTGGTGTGTGGTTTTCTCATTTTTCATCTTTTATCAATGATTTGGTAGTATGTGGAATTCTGTATTTTTATCTTTAAAATACAAACTTCTGTCTAAGGAATAATATTCTTCAATTCTTCTCTGTCTCTTGTTATTTTTTCTACATTATATATGAGAAACTATATGCTCAGTAAGACTAAAATCCATACACAGTAACAAATGGCTAGTAATCAGTGAAAAAGAACACAAAAATAATTGGCCTATTTTAAAGAACATGCTATGTCAAGTAAAGTATGGTGCTCTTGTTTCCTCATGTTAAAAGTATCTGGGAAGGAAAAGTATACGCTTGTTAGGTATAGACTCTTATTAAATAAAAATTAATTGTAAAAAATAAAAAAAAAATGCTTTCTGAAAAGATCAAGGGGATATTTCATAATCTTCCAAGAATCAAGTTTTGATTTTCAAAAGGCCCCTGAAATCTAAATATGACAGTAGTTCACCAGATACCAAATTCTAAAGTTTCAAATAAAACTGGGGACTATTGCATTGCATCAAACTGTGTCCTTTATCCTCTTCAAGATATTCATCTTCCAGAGATGTTCAAAAGTCTATGAAAATCTTAAACAATTTTATTTGGATGAAGCATAAGTTCCCAAATCTAAGTGCCAGGGTGTATTTTATTACAGCCCCAAATATTCTCTCAGTTCAGTGGATTCTGAAATTAGGATGACTAAATCAAATAGAATTTATATGATGTTTTATATCCACCCTGAACAAGGTAAAAATCGCAAGGATAATGGACTTTATAGCTTAGCCTCATCAGCTTGAGTGATAAAGAAATTGCACAGGGGATTAGACACTAAGAAATTCAAGTCTATGCTCCTCTTACAGATCCTCTATTTACTCCTGTTGTCTATGAATGAAAATACTGTGGTAGTGATTCAGAGAGGATCCAGACATTTATGATTGCAGGAAAGATAGCTGGCATGTCAGCAGTCATAAAACTGTTTTTGTACGTGAGTGCTTACTTGTGTACATAGAAGAATTCTGTGCATTTAATATGTGACTAATAATATGGCATAAACTTTCAGTTGAGGGCTTATTTGTTCAGAGTTTCCATCAATCTTATAGGAAACAATGCTGAAAAATGATATTTCTTGAATAAAATTTATCTGTCATATCCAGATTTAGTTTTAAGTGTATTGGAATAGCTAGAAGGACATACCTGAAACTGTTGAACTACAATTCAGTAGCCTTGATTCTTGGAGATGATTATATAATTATATAGTTTACATGGTATGACTCTGTGATTGTGAAAACCGTGTGGCTTACACTCCCTTTATCCAGTGTATGGACAGATGATTAGAAAAAATTAAATGAATATTAAGGGGGGTGGGTGGGAGGTGGGATGTTTTAGATCTTCTATTTTACTTTGATTTTTATTCTTATTCTAATTATTATTTTTAAAATTTTTTTTTGGAGTATGAAATGTTCAAAAATTGATTGTGGAGGAAGACGGGCAAGATGACAGCATAGAGAGGAGTGGAATTTAGTTAGTCCTCTGGAGCAATTAATAAATAATCAGGAACAACTAGTAGATAATCTGGAACAACTGCTAAGGGACAGCCATGACTGTCCACACATTGTACACCAACTTGGATTGGGTGGAATGGCTGAGACTGCAACATAAAATCTGTAAGTAAAAACTGCAGAACCATGCTGGGAGACCCCTTCCCCCATGGCAATCGGAGTTACAAGACCTCACTGTAGGAAAAAGCAGCAGTCTCAGAGCAAGCAAATATAGCTCAGCCCAGCTCCAACTCAAGTTTTAATTAACAAATATGAACTGCTGAATACAAGCTACAAACATAGACAAACCCCTAACAAGCAGACAGAGGTTTTTAGAGATGACTGACTTTAAAGAGCCAGAAAACTCCTGTGCCCTTGGAAAGGGAGCCCAGAAGACCAGGCACTCTCTCTAACCCATGGGTGAAACTGGGGGACTGTGGACTGACTCTAAAAGGGGCTTTGTGTCCCTTTTTCTGTCTCTCAACCTGAGTGGCTCAGTGGAGAGAGCCTCAGTCATTTTCAGTTTGCAGTACTCTGACCCAGACAGGGGTGGAAATAGCAAAGTCACAGAGACAAAGGAGCAATCCAAATGTAGAAGATAAC
This sequence comes from Choloepus didactylus, assembly GCF_015220235.1. Classification (NCBI taxonomy): domain Eukaryota; kingdom Metazoa; phylum Chordata; class Mammalia; order Pilosa; family Megalonychidae; genus Choloepus; species Choloepus didactylus. Next base: position 45,661,713 of record NC_051327.1, read on the forward strand.
TCCCTAGGGGTTGTATCTTCCCTAAGAGTAAGGATGCGTGGCACAGCTCTAGTGCCCTCCATCCCTTCAGAACTCAGACCCCAGAGCATGGGTGAAAACAGCCAAAACAGAAACTAAAGGGGCCACACTCCTTATACCAGTCAGGAGCAAAAGGATGAGAGGTGCTACCTGCTGGACAGGTTAGGAAAAGCATAGCAGCTAGAGGCCTCACAGGAAAGTCTGTCATTCTTTTAAGATATACCCTCAGGGAAACTCAAAACTGAATATAACCCCATTCTGAGACTTGAACCCATTCTGGTCTGGGAAAATCTGATCAGGATAACCAAGAAAAGCAGATGCCTTGACAAGAGAAAGCTACAAATTACACTAGGAAAAATGAAGATATGGCCCATAAAAGGAAAAAACTTGCACCTCAATTAAGGTACAGTTGAGATATTGTTTCACTTTAATGAAACAGTGAATTAAAGATTTTCAAAGGAATATACTAAATCAATTCCAAACCCAAGTCAACAAGTTCAGGGAAGATATGGCAAAACAGATGAAGGATATAAAAAAAAGCACTGGGTAGAACATAAGGTAGAAATGAAAGTCTGAAAAAACAACTGACAGAATCTATAGAAATGAAAGGCACAACATAAGAGATGAAAAACACAATGGAGACATAAAACAGTAGATCTCAAGAGGCAGAAGAAAACACTCAGGAAATGGAGAACAAGACACCTGAAATCCTACACACAAAAGAACAGATAGGGACTGGTGAGCTGTATGTTTTAGTTACTCCTCCAGGAAAGTAGGTAGAAAGCCAGGAACTGCGTGGACTGGACACCACAGAGCAATCTGACTTTGGGCATACTTCATACAACACTCATGAAAACGTGGAACTGCTGAGATCAGCGAAATCTGTAAGTTTTTGTGGCCAGGGGACCCGCACCCCTCCCTGCCAGGCTCAGTCCCGTGGGAGGAGGGGCTGTCAGCTCCGGGAAGGAGAAGGGAGAACTGCAGTGGCAGCCCTTATCGGAAACTCATTCTACTGATCCAAACTCCAACCATAGATAGACTGAGACCAGACACCAGAGAATCTGAGAGCAGCCAGCCCAGCAGAGAGGAGACAGGCATAGAAAAAAACAACACGAAAAACTCCAAAATAAAAGCGGAGGATGTTTGGAGTTCTGGTGAACATAGAAAGGGGAAGGGCAGAGCTCAGGCCCTGAGGCTCATATGCAAATCCCGAAGAAAAGCTGATCTCTCTGCCCTGTGGACCTTTCCTTAATGGCCCTAATTGCTTTGTCTCTTAGCATTTCAATAGACCATTAGATCTCTGAGGAGGGCCGCCTTTTTTTTTCTTTTAATCCTTTTTTCTTTTTCTAAAACAATTACTCTAAGAAGCCCAATACAGAAAGCTTCAAAGACTTGCAATTTGGGCAGGTCAAGACAAGAGCAGAACTAAGAGAGCTCTGAGACAAAAGGCAATAATCCAGTGGCTGAGAAAATTCACTAAACACCACAACTTCCCAAGAAAAGGGGGGTGTCCGCTCACAGCCATCATCCTGGTGGACAGGAAACACTCCTGCCCATTGCCAGCCCCATAGCCCAGAGCTGCCCCAGACAACCCAGTGTGACGGAAGTGCTTCAAATAACAGGCACACTCCACAAAACTGGGCGTGGACATTAGCCTTCCCTGCAACCTCAGCTGATTGTCCCAGAGTTGGGAAGGTGGAGCAGCGTGAATTAACAAAGCCCCATTCAGTCATCATTTCAGCAGACTGGGAGCCTCCCTACACAGCCCAGCAGCCCAGAACTGCCCTGGGGGGACGGCACTCACCTGTGACATAGCACAGTCATCCCTCAACAGAGGACCCGGGGTGCACAGCCTGGAAGACGGGCCCACTTGCAAGTCTCAGGAGCCATAGCCAATACCAAGGACTTGTGGGTCAGTGGCAGAGACAAACTGTGGCAGGACTGAACTGAAGGATTAGACTATTGCAGCAGCTTTAAAACTCTAGGACCACCAGGGAGATTTGATTGTTAGAGCCACCCCCCATCCCTGACTGCCCAGAAACACGCCCCATATACAGGGCGGGCAACACCAATTACACACGCAAGCTTGGTACACCAATTGGACCCCACAAGACTCACTCCCCCACTCACCAAAAAGGCTAAGCAGGGGAGAACTGGCTTGTGGAGAACAGGTGGCTCGTGGACGCCACCTGCTGGTTAGTTAGAGAAAGTGTACTCCACGAAGCTGTAGATCTGATAAATTAGAGATAAGGACTTCAAATGGTCTACAAATCCTAAAAGAACCCTATCAAGTTCAGCAAATGCCACGAGGCCAAAAACAACAGAAAATTATAAAGCATATGAAAAAACCAGACGATATGGATAACCCAAGCCCAAGCACCCAAATCAAAAGATCCGAAGAGACACAGCACCTAGAGCAGCTACTCAAAGAACTAAAGATGAACAATGAGACCATAGTACGGGATACAAAGGATATCAAGAAGACCCTAGAAGAGCATAAAGAAGACACTGCAAGACTAAATAAAAAAATGGATGATCTTATGGAAATTAAAGAAACTGTTGACCAAATTAAAAAGATTCTGGACACTCATAGTACAAGACTAGAGGAAGTTGAACAACGAATCAGTGACCTGGAAGATGACAGAATGGAAAATGAAAGCATAAAAGAAAGAATGGGGAAAAAAATTGAAAAAATCGAAATGGACCTCAGGGATATGATAGATAATATAAAACGTCCTAATATGAGACTCATTGGGGTCCCAGAAGGGGAAGAAAAGGGTAAAGGTCTAGGAAGAGTATTCAAAGAAATTGTTGGGGAAAACTTCCCAAATCTTCTAAACAACATAAATACACAAATCATAAACGCTCAGCAAACTCGAAATAGAATAAATCCAAATAAACCCACTCTGAGACATATTCTGATCACACTGTCAAACACAGAAGAGAAGGAGCAAGTTCTGAAAGCAGCAAGAGAAAAGCAATTCACCACATACAAAGGAAACAGCATAAGACTAAGTAGTGACTACTCAGCAGCCACCATGGAGGCGAGAAGGCAGTGGCATGATATATTTAAAATTCTGGGTGAGAAAAATTTCCAGCCAAGAATACTTTATCCAGCAAAGCTCTCCTTCAAATTTGAGGGAGAGCTTAAATTTTTCACAGACAAACAAATGCTGAGAGAATTTGCTAACAAGAGACCTGCCCTACTGGAGATACTAAAGGGAGCCCTACAGACAGAGAAACAAAGAAAGGACAGAGAGACTTGGAGAAAGGTTCAGTACTAAAGAGATTTGGTATGGGTACAATAAAGGATATTAATAGACAGAGGGGAAAAATATGACAAACATAAACCAAAGGATAAGATGGCTGATTCAAGAAATGCCTTCACGGTTATAACGTTGAGTGTAAATGGATTAAACTCCCCAATTAAAAGATATAGATTCACAGAATGGATCAAAAAAAATGAACCATCAGTATGTTGCATACAAGAGACTCATCTTAGACACAAGGACACAAAGAAACTGAAAGTGAAAGGATGGAAGAAAATATTTCATGCAAGCTACAGCCAAAAGAAAGCAGGTGTAGCAATATTAATCTCAGATAAAATAGACTTTAAATGCAGGGATGTTTTGAGAGACAAAGAAGGCCACTACATACTAATAAAAGGGGCAATTCAACAAGAAGAAATAACAATCGTAAATGTCTATGCACCCAATCAAGGTGCCACAAAATACATGAGAGAAACACTGGCAAAACTAAAGGAAGCAATTGATGTTTCCACAATAATTGTGGGAGACTTCAACACATCACTCTCTCCTATAGATAGATCAACCAGACAGAAGACCAATAAGGAAATTGAAAACCTAAACAATCTGATAAATGAATTAGATTTAACAGACATATACAGGACATTACATCCCAAATCACCAGGATACACATACTTTTCTAGTGCTCATGGAACTTTCTCCAGAATAGATCATATGCTGGGACATAAAACAAGCCTCAATAAATTTAAAAAGATTGAAATTATTCAAAGCACATTCTCTGACCACAATGGAATACAATTAGAAGTCAATAACCATCAGAGACTTAGAAAATTCACAAATACCTGGAGGTTAAACAACACACTCCTAAACAATCAGTGGGTTAAAGAAGAAATAGCAAGAGAAATTGCTAAATATATAGAGATGAATGAAAATGAGAACACAACATACCAAAACCTATGGGATGCAGCAAAAGCAGTGCTAAGGGGGAAATTTATAGCACTAAACACATATATTAAAAAGGAAGAAAGAGCCAAAATCAAAGAACTAATGGATCAACTGAAGAAGCTAGAAAATGAACAGCAAACCAATCCTAAACCAAGTAGAAGAAAAGAAATAACAAGGATTAAAGCAGAAATAAATGACATGGAGAACAAAAAAACAATAGAGAGGATAAATATCACCAAAAGTTGGTTCTTTGAGAAGATCAACAAGATTGACAAGCCCCTAGCTAGACTGACAAAATCAAAAAGAGAGAAGACCCATATAAACAAAATAATGAATGAAAAAGGTGACATAACTGCAGATCCTGAAGAAATTAAAAAAATTATAAGAGGATATTATGAACAACTGTATGGCAACAAACTGGATAATGTAGAAGAAATGGACAATTTCCTGGAAACATATGAACAACCTAGACTGACCAGAGAAGAAATAGAAGACCTCAACCAACCCATCACAAGCAAAGAGATCCAATCAGTTATCAAAAATCTTCCCACAAATAAATGCCCAGGGCCAGATGGCTTCACAGGGGAATTCTACCAAACTTTCCAGAAAGAACTGACACCAATCTTACTCAAACTCTTTCAAAACATTGAAGAAAATGGAACACTACCTAACTCATTTTCTGAAGCTAACATCAATCTAATACCAAAACCAGGCAAAGATGCTACAAAAAAGGAAGACTACCGGCCAATCTCCCTAATGAATATAGATGCAAAAATCCTCAACAAAATACTTGCAAATCGAATCCAAAGACACATGAAAAAAATCATACACCATGACCAAGTGGGGTTCATTCCAGGCATGCAAGGATGGTTCAACATAAGAAAATCAATCAATGTATTACAACACATTAACAAGTCAAAAGGGAAAAATCAATTGATCATCACAATAGATGCTGAAAAAGCATTTGACAAAATCCAACATCCCTTTTTGATAAAAACACTTCAAAAGGTAGGAATTGAAGGAAACTTCCTCAACATGATAAAGAGCATATGTGAAAAACCCACAGCCAGCATAGTACTCAATGGTGAGAGACTGAAAGCCTTCCCTCTAAGATCAGGAACAAGACAAGGATGCCCGCTGTCACCACTGTTATTCAACATTGTGCTGAAAGTGCTAGCCAGGGCAATCCGGCAAGACAAAGAAATAAAAGGCATCCAAATTGGAAAAGAAGAAGTAAAACTGTCATTATTTGCAGATGATATGATCTTATATCTGGAAAACCCTGAGAAATCTAAGATACAGCTACTAGAGCTAATAAACAAATTTAGCAAAGTAGCGGGATACAAGATTAATGCACATAAGTCAGTAATGTTTCTATATGCTAGAAATGAACAAACTGAAGAGACACTCAAGAAAAAGATACTATTTTCAATAGCAACTAAAAAAATCAAGTACCTAGGAATCAACTTAACCAAAGATGTAAAAGACCTATACAAAGAAAACTACATAACTCTACTAAAAGAAATAGAAGGGGACCTTAAAAGATGGAAAAATATTCCATGTTCATGGATAGGAAGACTAAATGTCATTAAGATGTCAATTCTACCCAAACTCATCTACAGATTCAATGCAATCCCAGTCAAAATTCCAACAACCTACTTTGCAGACTTGGAAAAGCTAGTTATCAAATTTATTTGGAAAGGGAAGATGCCTCGAATTGCTAAAGACACTCTAAAAAAGAAAAACGAAGTGGGAGGACTTACACTCCCTGACTTTGAAGCTTATTATAAAGCCACAGTTGCCAAAACAGCATGGTACTGGCACAAAGATAGACATATAGATCAATGGAATCGAATTGAGAATTCAGAGATAGACCCTCAGATCTATGGCCGACTGATCTTTGATAAGGCCCCCAAAGTCACTGAACTGAGTCATAATGGTCTTTTCAACAAATGGGGCTGGGAGAGTTGGATATCCATATCCAAAAGAATGAAAGAGGACCCCTACCACACCCCCTACACAAAAATTAACTCAAAATGGATGAAAGATCTCAATATAAAAGAAAGTACCATAAAACTCCTAGAAGATAATGTAGGAAAACATCTTCAAGACCTTGTATTAGGCGGCCACTTCCTAGACTTTACACCCAAAGCACAAGCAACAAAAGAAAAAATAGATAAATGGGAACTCCTCAAGCTTAGAAGTTTCTACACCTCAAAGGAATTTCTCAAAAAGGTAAAGAGGCAGCCAACTCAATGGAAAAAAATTTTTGGAAACCATGTATCTGACAAAAGACTGATATCTTGCATATATAAAGAAATCCTACAACTCAATGACAATAGTACAGACAGCCCAATTATAAAATGGGCAAAAGATATGAAAAGACAGTTCTCTGAAGAGGAAATACAAATGGCCAAGAAACACATGAAAAAATGTTCAGCTTCACTAGCTATTAGAGAGATGCAAATTAAGACCACAATGAGATACCATCTAATACCGATTAGAATGGCTGCCATTAAACAAACAGGAAACTACAAATGCTGGAGGGGATGTGGAGAAATTGGAACTCTTATTCATTGTTGGTGGGACTGTATAATGGTTCAGCCACTCTGGAAGTCAGTCTGGCAGTTCCTTAGAAAACTAGATATAGAGTTACCATTCGATCCAGCGATTGCACTTCTCAGTATATACCCGGAAGATCGGAAAGCAGTGACACGAACAGATATCTGCACGCCAATGTTCATAGCAGCATTATTCACAATTGCCAAGAGATGGAAACAACCCAAATGTCCTTCAACAGATGAGTGGATAAATGAAATGTGGTATATACACACGATAGAATACTACGCGGCAGTAAGAAGGAACGATCTTGTGAAACATATGACAACATGGATGAACCTTGAAGACATAATGCTGAGCAAAATAAGCCAGGCACAAAAAGAGAAATATTATATGCTACCACTAATGTGAACTTTGAAAAATGTAAAACAAATGGTTTATAATGTAGAATGTAGGGGAATTAGCAATAGAGAGCAATTAAGGAAGGGGGAACAATAATCCAAGAAGAACAGATAAGCTATTTAACGTTCTGGGGATGCCCAGGAATGACTATGGTCTGTTAATTTCTGATGGATATAGTAGGAACAAGTTCACAGAAATGTTGCTATATTAGGTAACTTTCTTGGGGTAAAGTAGGAACATGTTGGAAGTTAAGCAGTTATCTTAGGTTAGTTGTCTTTTTCTTACTCCCTTGTTATGGTCTCTTTGAAATGTTCTTTTATTGTATGTTTGTTTTCTTTTTAACTTTTTTTTCATACAGTTGATTTAAAAAAGAAGGGAAAGTTAAAAAAAAAAAAAAAAGAAAAACAAGGAAAAAACTATGTAGTGCCCCCTTGAGGAGCCTGTGGAGAATGCAGGGGTATTCGCCTACCCCACCTCGATGGTTGCTAACATGACCACAGACATAGGGGACTGGTGGTTTGATGGGTTGAGCCCTCTACCATAGGTTTTACCCTTGGGAAGACGGTTGCTGCAAAGGAGAGACTAGGCCTCCCTATGGTTGTGCCTAAGAGCCTCCTCCCGAATGCCTCTTTGTTGCTCAGATGTGGCCTCTCTCTCTGGCTAAGCCAACTTGAAAAGTGAAATCACTGCCCTCCCCCCTACGTGGGATCAGACACCCAGGGGAGTGAATCTCCCTGGCAACGTGGAATATGACTCCCGGGGAGGAATGTAGACCTGGCATCGTGGGACGGAGAGCATCTTCTTGACCAAAAGGGGGATGTGAAAGGAAATGAAATAAGCTTCAGTGGCAGAGAGATTCCAAAAGGAGCCGAGAGGTCACTCTGGTGGGCACTCTTACGCACACTTTAGACAACCCTTTTTAGGTTCTAAAGAATTGGGGTAGCTGATGGTGGATACCTGAAACTATCAAACTACAACCCAGAACCCATGAATCTCGAAGACAGTTGTATAAAAATGTAGCTTTTGAGGGGTGACAATGGGATTGGGAAAGCCATAAGGACCACACTCCACTTTGTCTAGTTCATGGATGGATGAGTAGAAAAATAGGGGAAGGAAACAAACAGACAAGGGTACCCAGTGTTCTTTTTTACTTCAATTGCTCTTTTTCACTCTAATTATTATTCTTGTTATTTTTGTGTGTGTGCTAATGAAGGTGTCAGGGATTGATTTAGGTGATGAATGTACAACTATGTAATGGTACTGTGAACAATCGAAAGTACGATTTGTTTTGTATAACTGCATGGTATGTGAATATATCTCAATAAAATGAAGATAAAAAAAAAAAGAAGAACAGATAGGGAAAAGAATGGGAAAATATGAGCAACGACTTAGGGAATTGAATGACAACATGAAGCATATGGATGTATGTTTCATGGGTGTCCTGGAAAGAGAAGAGAATGGAAAAGGAGCAGAAGCGGTAATAGAGGAAATAATAAATGAAAATATCCCATCTCTTATGAAGACATAAAATTACATATCCAAGAAGTACAGCATACCCCAAACAGAATAGATCTGAATAGACCTATGCCAAGACACTTAATAATCAGGTTATCAAATGTCAAAGACAAAGAGATTCCTGAAAGCAGCAAGAGAAAAGTGATCCATCACATACAAAGGAAGCTTCATAAGACTATGTGTGGATTTCTCAGCAGAAACCATGGAGGCAAGCAGAAATTGGTGTGTCATATTTAAGATACTGAAAGAGAAAAACCACCAACCAAGAATCTTGTGTCTGGAAAAGCTGTCCTTCAAATATGAAGGAGAGTTTAAGATGTTCTCTGACAAGCAATGAGAGAGTTTGTGAACAAGATACTTGCTCTACAGGAAATACTAAAGGGAGCACTACAAACAGATAAGAAAAGACAGGAGTGAGAGGTTTGGAACACAATTTTTGGTGATGTTAGCACAACAACATAATATACTGGATAAAGAAGACTGAGAGTATGGTTGAAAGAGGAAAGATAGAAGCTGGTGGGACATCAGAAGGAAAGTAGAAAGATAAAGACTGGGACTTTATAACTGAGTGAAACCTAGCACGCTCAACATTTGTGATAAAATGTACAAGTATGTTTTATGTAAGGGAGAGCAAATAAATGTCAACCTTGCAAGGTGTTAAAAATGGGATGGTATTGGGGAAAAACTACAATCAATGCAAACTAGAGACTATAGTTAACAGAAAATTGTATTATGCTTCCTTTAATGTAGCAAAGGCAATATAGCAAAGCTAAATGCCTATAAGAAGTGGAAATAAGGGAGGGATATTGGACTTTTGGCATTGATGATGTTGTCCGACTATTGTTTTTATACTTTGGTTTAATTCTATCTTTCCTTTTTAGCTTTTATTTTTTCTTTCTTTTTCTTTTGGCTCTCTACCTTCTTTTACTCTTCCTCCTTCTTTGTGGAAGAAATGGAGATGTCCGTATATAGATATGGTGATGATGGTGTATGCATAAATACTTGATTCTACAGGGAACCATCTGTTGTTTACTTAGGATGGAAAATATGGTGGGTGAACAAAACTGTCTTAAAAAAATGGATTGATGAAGAAACACTGACAGCACTATATAGAGTGAAATAAGGCAGACACATAAAGACAAATATTGTATAGTCTCACTGGTATGAACTAATGATAATATGTAAACTCATAGACATGAAATATAAGTTACCAGCATATAGAATGAGGCTAAATAATGGAGAGTAGTTGCTTGTTATAAGTAGAATGTTTAACTATGCTGAACTTAACTGTTCGGAAATGGACAGAGGTGATGGTAGCATGTTATTGTGAGAATAACTAACTTTGCTGAATGGTGTGTGAATGTGGTGGAAAGGGGAAGCTTAGAATCACATATGTCACCAGAAGGAAAGTTGGAAGTTAAAATATGGCAATGTATAAAACAGTGAATCTTGTGGTGGACAAGGTCTGTGATTAACTGTACAAATATTAGAAATCTCATTCATGAACTAGAACAAATATATGATGCTATAACTAGAAGTTAATAATAGATGGGTATATAGGAAATAATACACCTATTGCAAACTATGTACTACAGTTAGTAGTATTTTAGCATTCTTTCCTCAATAGTAACAAATGTACTATACCAATACTACGAGTCAGTAGTGGAAGGGGGTTGGTAAGGGTTATGGGAGGATTTGAGTTCTCTTTTTTGTCTCTTTTTTCTTTTCTGGAGTGAAGAAAATGTTCTAAAAATTGAAATAAAAATTTATTGTGATAATGGATGCACAGCTGTATGATGGTACTGTGGGCAATTGATTGTGCACTTTGGATCTTTGGATGATTGTATTGTATGTGAACTATCTCAATAACATTAAAAAAATTGTAGCAATGAATGAACAGCTATATGATGGTACTTTGAATAATTGATTGTACACTGTGGATGATTTCATGGTATGTGAATATATCTCAAAAAACTGAATTAAAATATTATCAATTTGCAATGCTTGTGCTATTTGCAGATAAATCAATTATACAAATGCCAAATTGGATTCATGGAGCTAGTAAGCATTGTGATGGAATTAATTCTGCTTTGCCTAAAATAGAACACAGATGTGCAGAAAGTTTTATTCTTTGTGTTCATGGTGATCTACTTTCTCATCCTTGCAGGCAACCTTCTCATTGTAGTGGCAATGGCAAACAGCCCAGCCCTAGGCTCCCCCATGTACTTTTTCGGTCTTTCTTGTCCTTTCTAAATATCTCTTTCTCTTCTAATATGGCCCCCAAAATTATATTTGACTTATTCACTGAGAAGAAAACTATATCCTTCAGTGGATGCATGACTCAGCTCTTTGCAGATCATTTCCTTGGAGGAATGAGATACTCCAGCTCATTGTATTAGCTTATAACCCCTAGGGCCATCTGCAGTCCCTCCAGTACCAGATTACATTGAACCGGTGGGTGTGTGCCCTCCTGGTTGTCATGTCCTGGGCTAGGGAATTTCTTCATGCTTTGATTCAAATCATTTTCATGCTCTGGTTGCTGTTTGGAAGCCCCAGTGTTATTGACCATTTCTAGGTGATCCCCACCCTCTGCCAAAACTCTCCTGCATTGACACTTACATCTTTGGACTCTGTGCCACCAGCAGTGCATTGCTATGTATGCTCACTTTTTCTATTCTTATCATCTCCCTTGTCCTCATCCATTGCTCTTTCAGAACTCAAAGCACTGAAGGACAGTGAGAGGTTCTTTCCACCTGTACTTCTCATATTACCATGATCTTTTTTTGCACCCTGTTTTTTTGTGTATATTTGGTCTATGATCACCTTCCCATTGTACAAAGCAGTAACTGTGTTTTATACTGTGTTAACACTCATGTTAAGCCCTTTAATCTACACCCTCAGAAACACAGACGTGAATAGCCAACCCAGGAGAAAGCCAGCAAAGCCAAGTAAAACCACCACCCAGGAGAAAACTGAAAGAGCAGTTGTTGCAGATGGCTGCATCCAAGGTAGTTATGTCTGTTGCTGAAGCTGTTGCCATGCAGTGAAACCAGGGAAGAGGTCACTTCTCTGGGATGTGATAATGTTAACAGATGCTAATCTTTCCATATGGGGATGGGTAAGCCTTGGCATTATCCTTTATGTAGTAACCTTTGGACAGGTAGTGATATATTTGGCATTTTATATCCTCTGCTGTTTGGGTGGGCATTTTATGGTTAGTCTTTTGATTGGAAAAACAAATGCAGAGAAGTACCTAGATCAGCATGAAGACATTTCTTCCTCCAGTATCAACTGGGGTTCCTAAGTGCTTAGAAGAAATGAAATGGGAAACCAGGGCTATTAAGAGTAATAAATGATTGATGGGTGCCAATATAATTGATTAAACTCTCCAGACAGTTATCCAGTTTTTCTCGAAAGATTATGTCCAATATTTTTATTATATGCTAAGTGATGATGGGTCTTTTCTTCTTGAAATTATGTAGATTCTTCAAACTGTACTCATTCAGTTTCTTACTAGGAAAATATTCTGCCATGCATTTGAAGATTGCTGGTTCTTCCAAACAGTTATCCTTTTATCTAATCAGGTTAATAGAAATAGACTGGCCACTTTGTTTTAGTACATCCATTGTAAATGATTTTGGCACACACCTTCAAGAGTTCAGAGGAGCTCAACAGAAAATAACAGAGAAAGATGATCAAGTACAAGGTACAGCAAAAGATCTTGCAGTACCTTCTTTGAAGTTGAAGCTGTAAGTAGAATGAAGTTTGCCACCATCTAATCTGTACTTCTCATAAAGATGAAGGGATTTGCATGAGGTCTTATTATATTTATTGCTAAATCCTGGAGATTTCCAGAGCAAGATCATGTGACACTTTGCCAGAGAGTTATTCTTCCATTAATAAGTCAACTCACTGATCCTGATTATATTAATCAGTATTTCATATGGATGATCCATGATTCCATTCACAACTGTGAGGTTTTTATGAACATTATTCAATTGAGTGACAATATTGGAGATCTAGAGGCAGTCCAAGATAAGGAAGCAGAAGAAATACAGTATCTTAGATCTCTAGATATAGTTGATGATGATAGCAACACTACTAAAAATCAAATAAATAGCTTATTACTAGATTACTTGTAAAGACTTAAGAATATAGCACTTTCAGTAAGGCAAAGAAATAAATACTGTGTAACTGGCAGCCATTGTTGGGAAAATTGCACAGAACTCCTTGAAAGAAATGTTGCATTACAACTTTTTATGGATTTCATTCAGCAAACTGGAGATCAAGCAAATCTCTTCTGGGTGACAGTGGAAGGATACTGGGTTATAGCCCAATTGTAGCTACAGGTTTTATTAAGTCATCAGAATGATGAAAACATTAAACAAACTAAACCAAAGTTCTTTTAGGAGCAGCTGCTGTTGGAATTTATAAACAGCATTTATCATAAAGAGTTACTTTTGACGACTATTAGGTAGCAAAATTAGAAGATACTTTGAATCGTGAAGATCCAACCCCTGAAATCTATGAAACATTCAAAGGAAGGTGTATGAGTTTATGCTGCGAGATGATAATTGCAGCCCTCTTTTCAGACACATGCTAGCTGAACTGGATATGTTAAAATATCCTAGTCTCAGGAAATCAGATGATGATGATGGAGAATCTTTTATTGGGCCCTATAAAGAAAGCATAAATGTGTCTTTAGATGACATTTAGATGTTTCTGCTGATGACTTTGTACAATTTCATGTTTACATTTCAGACACTGGTGTTTGTAATGATCATGACAAGACATATGCATTATATGCCATTACTGTACACCAGTGCAATCCAACCTGTGAGGAGATTTGGAAAAACTATTGTTGTTATAGCATTTCTATGACTTCCACATCAAACTGAGTGAAGAATTTGAAAATCTGTCAAGCATATTGAAACTTCCTGGTAAAACAGCTTTTAATATTATGGACAGAGATTTTTTTAGGAAAGAGAAAAAAGGATCTAAATGAATATTTGCAGTTATTATTAACTCCTGAAATGATGAAAGTATCACCAGCTTTGGTTCACTCTGTGTATGATTTCCTTGAGAACAAAGCCTACACTAAAGGAAAAGGAGATTTTGCTCTCAAGATGGACTCTTCTATAAATCCACTTCACAATTCTATGACGAAAGTTTCATCCCTTAAATCCTTTCCTGATACTTTGGCAAAGGGAATGACTATAATATCACACAACATGGGCAAAATGTCAGAAAGATTAGTTTAAAATATGAAGCAATCATTTTTCAATGTGTCTTCTTTAATTCCAAAGCTTGAGTCAGATCCAGAACATTGTATGTCTCAGCTCAGCTTGACAGTATGTGGATTATGTTATTCCACTTAAGGTAATGCTGCTTCTCATGGATTAAGTATTCTATTATTTTTTCTTTGCTATTTTGTTTTTTAATGCATTTCTGTGAACTTTAACATTTTACATAGCAGTGATAACTTTCTTATGATCTAATAAGTAGTTAGAGAGCAATTATCAAACAATATCATGGGTCACAGTCTCACAACTTCAGCTATTTCCATTATTGTAAAGTATGACATAATACAGAGAGGTGTTAACTCTCAAGGTACAGCTCAACAAGCAGTTAAATAGGTAATTTCAAAAATTGTTATCAGTTACAGTTCCACAGTTTCGGTTCTTTCCTTATTATGAAATACAGGATATATCCAGAAAGGTGAAGACTTTCAAAGCACAATTCAATGCGTAGCTATACAGCAAATCTCAAAGAATGTTATAGGTTACAGTTCCACCATGTTATTTACCTCTTCCTAGCTGTTCAAACACCCCAGCATCTAAAAAAAAATGTATATATTTATATAAAGTCTCAGTATTCATAGACTTCTGTTAAATCTTACCTTGTTTGTTGCTACCCCTTCCTCTCACTTAATCTCTTTCTCCATCTTAAGGGGTGTCTAGGCAGTGACCACCCTAACCTGATCATATTGAAAAGGGGGTTGATGGTATGGAGGGGGCTGCATCTGATTGTTGTTCTTAAAGAGGCTGTTGCCTCTGGGTTTTAAGACATCTGGCATAGGAACATTCTGGTGGATTTAAGTTTCTGAGAGATAAAACTTAGTGAGTGAATCTTTTATAGAATCTCAGGTAGGGACCTAGGTATTTGGGGACTACTTTTGGTAAGGGCCTGGCATACTGTGACCATTTGGGATATCTAGCTGGAGCTTGCATTAGAGAAATCTTAGGATAGCCTCTCGATGCTATTTGGGAACTCTCAGCCACTGTAACCTCAGCTTGTTACCTTACTTTTTCCCCCTTTTTGGACAAATAGGCATATTCAATCTGTTGCTGCAGGACGAGGCTCATTCCTCGGAGTCATGTCCCATGTTGCCAGGGAGATTCATTCCCCTGGGTGCCATGTCCCTCATGGGGGAGAGGTTAATGAATTTATTTACTGATTTGGGCTTAGAGAGAGAAAGGCCACATCTGAGCAACAAAATAGGTTCCCTGGAGGTGCCTCTTAGGCATAATTATAGGAAAACTCAGCCTCCTGTTTATAGCCCTAGGTTTCATAAGAGCAAGCCTCAAGTCAATGGCCTGATTTATTAAGTAGTGGATTCCTAATTTCACTTAATATATATTCTATCCCAAGACAAATGGTCAGTTTCTTACATTATCTTCACTTAGTTGTACATAGGCAGAAGCCAAAGTTAGTGAAAACAAGAAGAGCAGACATAAGGAGAGAGAGTTCTCCATGTGGCAAGAAGCAGAGATACAAGCACAGGAACCCCAAATATCACAGCAAGCCAACATCAGAATGCTTTGGAATTCGGGGAGAAAGGAAGCCTTGCTGATATCTTGAAGATGGGCCTCTAGCCTTCAAAACCTTGAGCCAATAAATTCATGTTTAAGCCAACCCTTTGTGTGGTATTTGTCATAGAAGCCTGGCAAACTAAGAGACTTTTTGACAGAACTAACATGCTATATAGTAAGAGATTTGTTATAGAAACTGGTTCACATTTTGCCCAGGAGGATTGCCAAGTCTGATTCTTTAGGGCAGGTTGTGAATTGAAAGTGACATTTGATTTCCAAGTAGAGGCAGGCTGATTTAAGTAGAAGCAGAAATTCTTCTGATTTCTGAAATCCTCACTTCTGATTTTAAATCCTCTAATTAGTTGGATGGGGAGACTCCCCACATTAATGTGGGCAATCTCCTTTGTTGATTGTAGATGCAATGAATTGTGGATACAATGAACTTATTATAGATGCAAATCCATCTATTAAATACACTCACAGTGATAATAAGTCCAGCACTATCTTGACCAAACCACTGTACAACATAATGCACCCAACTTGAAATATGAATTTAACCTTCACAGTCAACTTCTTATCATCATGGCACTAGTACACATCAAATTAACCCATAATTAATCCCCAAATAGTGACAATAGCATAGTCATACTTCTGCTACAACAGAAAATGCACTAACCATTTCCCCAGAAGAGGATGCAAGTCCAGAGTGATATTTGGTCTTACTCTATAAATTTTATACTATGACATAAAGTTAATACAACTTATGTTTTATGATAAGGGAGTAAGAGCTGGAAGAAAACAAAGATAGTTACTGCATATATGCCTGTGGGTTTCTGTGTGTGTGTGTGTTTGTGTGGTTATGTATATTTAAACATTCATAACAAAATAGGGTAAATAATTAATAACAAAAGTTTTCCTTCTGCACCTGGTCACATGGTCATAGCTAGTACTTAAAACTACTTTCAACCATTATCCATTCCAATTCTCCTTTACCCTCAGCAAACACCTCATCTGTTGATGGT
This sequence comes from Choloepus didactylus, assembly GCF_015220235.1. Lineage (NCBI taxonomy): Eukaryota > Metazoa > Chordata > Mammalia > Pilosa > Megalonychidae > Choloepus > Choloepus didactylus. Next base: position 45,678,252 of record NC_051327.1, read on the forward strand.
ATTTTGCTTGGTGGGATGACCTAAACCTTCATTCCTAAAGGCTATAGACCATTAGTAGTCCTGACTGGTTTGGGTTGCTGTAGTATTCCATTAATTTAAACATAGGACATGGTAATACTAAGGGAATGCCTACATTCCAGACCTACACTGCCTTATTCCTTATCTCCATTAGCAGTCAAATTTCCCTTCAGTAAGTAGGACCAAAAACCCCAACCAGTACAGTAATTCTCTTGCTGGCTATTGATTCAGAGGCATACAGAGAACAAAATGGCCAGATGGCAGTCTTATATTCCATATCAATAGAATCATTGTTGTGTCACCTGGAAGAAGCACTCCTCTATGTGAAGACTTCTAGGCCAGTGAAAGATAACGTCACAGGGATAAGAAGAAAAGATGTTCCAATGGATCAAATGGGTAATAGTGATTGGTGTCACTCCCTTTTCTTCCTTGTGATTCCTGGGCCATTGAATCCTGGCTATGGGAGAAACAATACTACAGAGTGGACATTGATTTAGGAGAAGATATGACCCCAAAGACCATTTAGTCATCCCTGCAAGGTATTGCTCCCCTGCTGGCACTGTGATTGAGTCTTCAATAAGCCATTCCACAGTTCTATCAATCTACTGATTCAAGACGATGGAGAACTTGTTAAGGTCGGTGAATCCTATGAACATGGATCTAATACACATTTTTTTTTTATTTGTTGTGAAGTGATTTCCTCTAGCAGAAGCAATGTTTATGGAATACAATTACGTTTGATAATTCTGTAAGTCCACAGAAAGTAATTTAGGTTAAAGTAGTTTCCATAGCATTCCGGCTGTCTGGACCTGATTCAGAGGCTCTTCCTTTTCCTCTGGTTCAAGATTTAGAAGCTTTTTGGGTTACTTGATAAATGGGCCTGAGTAGCACACCAAAATGAGGAATATGTTGTTTCAAAATTCCTTGAAGGACAACTAGACATTCTGTCTCTTTATTGTTTGTAGGAGGGGCCAGATGCAACACATTTTCACTTGCCTGAAATAGGATACCTTGACACTGCCCACTCCATTTGATGCCTAGAAATTTCACTGATATGGAACTCCCCTGAATTTTTTTTTTTATTTTCAATGTATTAACCATCCTCTGACATGCAAATGTCTTACCATAAGTCTAAAGTAGTTGCTACTTCTGCTCAATAGGTCCAGTCAGCATATCATTAATAATGGAACTGTATGAAGGGTAATTCAATCAAGTCACCTGCAGAATTGATTATGATATATGGCTGTAGATTTTCTATGCCCATGAGGAAGGCCAGTGCAGTATTTTTGCAAACTTTTCCAGCTGAAATCCAATTAACAAGTATTGGGAGAAAAAACATATTTGCCAGATCAATAGCTGCATGCCAAGTACCTGAGGATGTGTTAGTTTGTCCAAGCAATGATAGCATGTCTAAACATCAACTGCAAGAGAATAATGAGCTGGTTAATTTTATGAGAATCCACTGTCATCTTCCAAAATTCATCTCTTTTCTGCACAGGACAAATAGGAGTGTTGCATAGGAATTTGATACAATCACACCCCTGGATCCTTCAAGCCCTTAATGGTGGCACCAATCTTTACATACTTGGATGAATTTATTTCTGAACTCTTTATTCAGGCCCCTTGATCAAGGTATCTAAATTTTCAGCAATATCAACTCTGATTATTTTAATTTTTGATAAGTGCTAATATCTGATTACGTGAATTGTCTAACTTCATTCTTTTTGTAAGTTGTTTTTAGTATCTTAGTCCTTTGCTTTTGTATCTTAATTGTAAAATCAACTTGTTTATTTCTGCAAAAAATAAAAGCTTCACTTCAATTTAAATTGGGGTTGCATTGAATCCATAGATCAATTTGGGATTCATTAATAGATAATTTCTCCAAAAGGCCTCCCTACCAATATCATATTTCCATACTTCTTTATTTTATTCAGAGTCCATAAACAGCTTTACCTATCCATTAAGTTATAATTTCTTGTTGTGGGACCAGGCATTCATGTATTTTTCAAAATTATTCTAAGTGTTTCATATATATATATATATACATATGTAGATAGATAGATATAGATAGATATATCCATATCCTAGTATGGTCTATTGATTAGTATATTAGATCCCCAACAAAGATAGACTATGTAAAATACACACAAAAAATGTGTCCTTTTACTGTACCAGATCTAATATTCTCATGTTCTAACACATAGAATAGTACAGTTATCTGACTACTGTCTACTATTACCTCTCCTGTAATACCTTTATCCATATGTTTATGTGCTGGTTTGAGTGTATTATGTCCCCCAAAAATCCATGTTCTTTATTACAATCTTATGGGAGCAGATGTATTAGTGATGATTTAGTTTTTCCATGGAGATGTGACTCAATCAACTATGAGTGAAATATTTAATTGGATTATTTCCATGGATCTATGGACCCCACCTATTCAGGGTGGGTCTTGATTTAATCACTGGAGTTATATAAAAAAGCTCATAGAGTCAGTGAGGCGGGGCAAGATGGCAGACTGGTGAGCTGTAAGTTTTAGTTACTCCTCCAGGAAAGTAGGTAAAAAGCCAGGAACTGCGTGGACTGGACACCACAGAGCAATCTGTCTTTGGGCATACTTCATACAACACTCATGAAAACGTGGAACTGCTGAGATCAGCGAAATCGGTAAGTTTTTGCGGCCAGGGGACCCGCGCCCCTCCCTGCCAGGCTCAGTCCTGGGAGAGGAGGGGCTGTCAGCTCCGGGAAGGAGAAGGGAGAACTGCAGTGGCTGCTCTTATCGGAAACTCATTCTACTGATTCAAACTCCAACCATAGATAGACTGAGACCAGACACCAGAGACTCTGAGAGCAGCCAGCCCAGCAGAGAGGAGACAGGCATAGAAAAAAAAACAACACGAAAAACTCCAAAATAAAAGCAGAGGATTTTTGGAGTTCTGGTGAACACAGAAAGGGGAAGGGCGGAGCTCAGGCCTTGAGGCACATATGCAAATCCCGAAGCAAAGATGATCTCTCTGCCCTGTGGACCTTTCCTTAATGGCCCTGGTTGCTTTGTCTATTAGCATTTCAATAACCCATTAGATCTCTGAGGAGGGCCGTTTTTGTTTTTTTTTTTTAAATCCTTTTTTCTTTTTCTAAAACAATTACTCTAAGAAGCCCAATACAGAAAGCTTCAAAGAATTGCAATTTGGGCACGTCAAGTCAAGAGCAGAACTAAGAGAGCTCTGAGACAAAAGGCAATAATCCAGTGGCTGAGAAAATTCACTAAACAACACAACTTCCCAAGAAAAGGGGGATGTCCGCTCACAGCCACCATCCTGGTGGACAGGAAACACTCCTGCCCATCGCCAGCCCCATAGCCCAGAGCTGCCCCAGACAACCCAGTGTGACGGAAGTGCTTCAAATAACAGGCACACACCACAAAACTGGGCGTGGACATTAGCCTTCCCTGCAACCTCAGCTGATTGTCCCAGAGCTGGGAAGGTGGAGCAGTGTGAATTAACAAAGCCCCATTCAGCCATCATTTGAGCAGACTGGGAGCCTCCCTACAGAGCCCAGCAGCCCAGAACTGCCCTGGGGGGACGGCACTCACCTGTGACATAGCACAGTCATCCCTCAACAGAGGACCCGGGGTGCACAGCCTGGAAGAGGGGCCCACTTGCAAGTCTCAGGAGCCATACGCCAATACCAAAGACTTGTGGGTCAGTGGCAGAGACAAACTGTGGCAGGACTGAACTGAAAGATTAGACTATTGCAGCAGCTTTAAAACTCTAGGATCATCAGGGAGATTTGATTGTTAGGG